>NC_139988.1:4228548-4393328 GCF_964263955.1 Coregonus lavaretus
TCCTCTCCTCTCCTCTCCTCTCCTCTCTCCTCTCCTCTCCTCTCCTCCTCCCTCCCTCCCTCCCTCCCTCTCCTCTCCTCTCCTCTCCTCTCCTCTCCTCTCCTCTCCTCTCCTCTCCTCTCCTCTCCTCTCCTCTCCTCTCCTCTCCTCTCCTCTCCTCTCCTCTCCTCTCCTCTCCAGTTCCATTTCCAACACTCTATACACACTAACTGTATTCATGTACTATATGTAACAGACACTCAACCC
The DNA here is from genome assembly GCF_964263955.1 of Coregonus lavaretus. NCBI lineage: Eukaryota > Metazoa > Chordata > Actinopteri > Salmoniformes > Salmonidae > Coregonus > Coregonus lavaretus. The sequence goes on from NC_139988.1 coordinate 4,228,795, forward strand.
CCGTATACATAGTAGCACAACTCCTTGTACTGCAAGAGGCCCTGCCCTGACCTGCACAGTAATTGCAGTTTTTCATAACACATCATCTGCACACACACACGAACGCACGCACGCACGCACGCACGCACGCACGCACGCACGCACGCACACACACACACACACACACACACACACACACACACACACACACACACACACACACACACACACACACACACACACACACACACACACACACACACACACACATTTGAACTTTATAAACAAAACACACACACACACACTGCTCAGGGAACAATACCCAGGCCAGCCCTCTACATGTGCCACGGCCGGCAGCCCACTAAGGAGCTGATGGTGCCAGATAACACTGGCAGGGCACAAACACCACGATTGTCCCCCCAACACAAAAGTGCACTTGTGCCCAAGGCAGAGAGGGGTGGATGGGATCCTGTGTAAAGGAATAGCGTCAGGTCTGACATTGTTGTTAACTTCAAGCCTTCACTGTTTACAATGAAGATGTCCAGGAAACGTTCATGCACTAAGATTTAGACTCTGAACCCCCTTTCAATGTAAACAACAACAGCAACAACAACAACAAACATTTCAACATTGTAATAAAATAGACTGAACATAACACAACACTTGCCTGCTTGCCTGTCTATCTGTCTATCTGTCTATCTGTCTATCTATCTGTCTATCTGTCTATCTATCTATCTATCTATCTATCTATATATCTATCTATCTATCTATCTATCTATCTATCTATCTATCTATCTATCTATCTATCTATCTATCTGTCTATCTGTCTATCTATCTATCTATCTATCTATCTATCTATCTATCTATCTATCTATCTATCTATCTATCTGTCTGTCTGTCTGTCTGTCTGTCTGTCTGTCTGTCTGTCTGTCTGTCTGTCTGTCTGTCTGTCTGTCTGTCTGTCTGTCTGTCTGTCTGTCTGTCTGTCTGTCTGTCTGTCTGTCTGTCTGTCTGTCTGTCTGTCTGTCTGTCTGTCTGTCTGTCTGTCTGTCTGTCTGTCTGTCTGTCTGTCTGTCTGTCTGTCTGTCTGTCTGTCTGTCTGTCTGTCTGTCTGTCTGTCTGTCTGTCTGTCTGTCTGTCTGTCTGTCTGTCTGTCTGTCTGTCTGTCTGTCTGTCTGTCTGTCTGTCTGTCTGTCTGTCTGTCTGTCTGTCTGTCTGTCTGTCTGTCTGTCTGTCTGTCTGTCTGTCTGTCTGTCTGTCTGTCTGTCTGTCTGTCTGTCTGTCCGCCCGCCCGACCGTCTGTCTGTCTGTCTGTCTATTCATCCTCTTTCCCTTGTCAATGAATAGACTTGGCAAGGTGTTCATTAGCCAGCATGGGACAGTCATTACTTGTGGAAAACCTAATTTAGCGGGGTAAAAGAACAGTCCAGGATGAATAGGCTAATTGAATTGCTCCTGCATGTGGTGGATTGTATTGCAGAGCTGTCTGTCTGTCCGTCCGTCCGTCCGTCTGCCCGACCGTCTGTCTGTCTGTCTATTCATCCTCTTTCCCTTGTCAATGAATAGACTTGGCAAGGTGTTCATTAGCCAGCATGGGACAGTCATTACTTGTGGAAAACCTAATTTAGCGGGGTAAAAGAACAGTCCAGGATGAATAGGCTAATTGAATTGCTCCTGCATGTGGTGGATTGTATTGCAGAGCTATTTGCAGGAGCTTTTTTCCCCATGCAGTTTTACTGGGGCTATAAACCGTGAACAACAACCACAGCAAAGAAGAGAAACTGTTCCCAGATCTGTTTGTCCTGTCTAGTCTACTGGTGGTCAATACTTCAGTAGCAGCCTTTACGACAAAGCCGAAGCCAAGCCAGGCCGGGGCACACTGCTTTAAAGGGTAGTGATTGTGTCTGTGTTGGTGCTACAGTTTATCTCCATGTTCAGTAGTCAGGCAAAGTTGAGGATATGTCAAAAAAAGAGCCTGTATAATGCAGAGAATATACTTCATACATATAAACAGAGGTAGGAGCAGATCAACATCGCTGAGTTACAGCAACACGTTTCGACCTACCAGTCTTCCTCAGACTGTGGATATGGAAACTGAGGCAAGGGAAGGGCTAAGGAATCCCACTACCCTTAAACAATCAAACAATCAAACAATCAAATCAAATCAAATTGTATTTGTCACATGCACCGAATACAACAGGTGTAGACCTTACAGTGAAATGCTTACTTACAAGCCCTTAACCAACAATGCAGTTTTAAGAAAAAATAAGTGTTAAGAAAGTATTTACTAAATAAACTGAAGTAAACAATAAATACAAATAAAAATGAAAAAAATAAGAAAATAGAAAAGTAACAAATAATTAAAGAGCAACAATAAAATAACAGTAGTGAGGCTATATACCGGTACAGAGTCAATGTGCGGGGGCACTGGTTAGTCAAGGTAATTGGGGTAATATGTACATGTTGGTAGAGTTAAAGTGACTATGCATAGATAATAAACAGAGAGTAGCAGCAGCGTACAAATGGGGGTCAAAATGCAAATAGTCCGGGTAGCCATTTGATTAGCTGTTAAGGAATCTTATGGCTTGGGGGTAGAAGCTGTTAAGAAGCTGTCACGGTTTCGGCCGAGGCTGCCTCTCTTCCTTGCTCGGGCAGGCTTCGGCGTTCGTCGTCTCCGGAATACTAGCTGCCACCGTTGTATGTTTCTATGTTCGTTTGGTCTTGTCTGGATTATGTACACCTGTTGTCGTTTAGCGTCATTAGTGTCCTATAAGTTCTCGTTGTGTTTGTCAGGTGTTGTGTGTGATTGTTTCACTGTCGTGTTTGTGCTCTACAGTATACCGTTTGCTCTGTATAGCTTTCCTCCTCTGGTTAGGAGGGTATTGATCGCACCTGTTTAGTGCGCCCTTTTGTTTACGCCTGCGTGCGGATTTTCTCGCCTCCGGGCTTTTGGCTCGTGGATTTGTTTGTGCCTTCACTAAAGTCTTTTGGACTTATTTTCTGCGTCCTGCGCCTGATTCCAGCACCACACCCACCTACAGCACCTACTGACAGAAGCCTTTTGGACCTAGACTTGGTGCTCCAGTACCGCTTGCCACTGAGTGGCGCAGTGGTCTAAGGCACTGCATCGCAGTGCTAACTGTGCCACTAGAGATCCTGGTTCGAATCCAGGCTCTGTCGCAGCCGGCCGCGACCGGGAGACTCATGGGCGGCGCACAATTGGCCCAGCGTCGTCTAGGGTAGGGGAGGGAATGGCCGGCAGGGATGTAGCTCAGTTGATAGAGCATGGCGTTTGCAATGCCAGGGTTGTGGGTTCGATTCCCACGGGGGGCCAGTATAAAACAAATATGTAATCACTAACTGTAAGTCGCTCTGGATAAGAGCGTCTGCTAAATGACGTAAATGTAAATGTAACAGTCTATGGCTAGGGTGGCTGGAGTCTTTGGCAATTTTTAGGGCCTTCCTCTGACACCGCCATACAAGGCGGTGATGTAACCAGTCAGGATGCTCTTGATGGTGGCAGCTGTAGAACTTTTTGAGGATCTGAGGACCCATGCCAAATCTTTTCAGTCTTCTGAGGGGGAATAGGCGATGTCATGCCCTCTTCACAACTGTCTTGGTGTGTTTGGACCATGACAGTTCATTGGTAATGTAGACACCAAGGAACTTGAAACTCTCAACCTGCTCCACTACAGCCCCGTCGATGAGAATGGGGGCGTGCTCGGCACTCCTTTTCCTGTAGTCCACGATCATCTCCTTTGTCTTGATCACGTTGAGGGAGAGGTTGTTATCCTGGCACCACACGGCCAGGTCTCTGACCTCCTCCCTATAGGCTGTCTCATCGTTGTCGGTGATCAGGCCTACCACTGTTGTGTCGTCTGCAAACTTAGTGATGGTGTTGGAGTCGTGCTTGGCCATGCAGTCATGGGTGAATAGGGAGTACAGGAGGGGACTGAGCACACACCCTGGCATCTGTGGATCTGTTGGGGTGGTATGCAAATTGGAGTGGGTCTAGGTTTTCTGCGATAATGGTGTTGATGTGAGCCATGACCAGCCTTTCAAAGCACTTCATGGCTACAGACGTGAGTGCTACGGATCGGTAGTAATTTAGGAAGGTTACCTTGGTGGTCTTGGGCACAGGGACTGCTTGAAACATGTTGGCATTACAGACTCGGTCAGGGAAAGGTTGAAAATGTCATTGAAGACACTTGCCAGTGGTTTGTAGTCCGTAAAAGTTTGCAAGCCCTGCCACATCCGACGAGCGTCAGAGCCGGTGTAGTACGATTCTCGTCGGAGGGCATAGCGGGATTTCTTATAAGCGTCCGGGTTAGAGTCCCGCTCCTTGAAGGCGGCAGCTCTACCCTTTAGCTCAGTGCAGATGTTGCCTGTAATCCATGGCTTCTGGTTGAGGTATGTACATACGGTCTCTGTGAGGACGACGTCATCGATGATGTTGGAGTGGTTAGGTTTTCTCTAGGAAGTGGGTTGAGAGAGAGGCTTCTCTTCCATGGCCGGTGTTCCTCCAGCAACTCCTTGCCCCCTATTGTGATGTAAGCTTCATTTTTAGGACGTCCAGCCCCCCTCCCCCCTCCATCCAGTCCTGCTCCCTCCCTCCTAGCTGAATAGGCCTAGTCGAGGGTTTATAGGGGACTATAGACTGTATATCTCACCCTGAACTGTAAGGATATACACTCCAGAGCAGAGAGTGAGTCCCCTTCAGCCACTGACTGGCCTGGTTAAGCAGATAAAGAGAGTGAGTCCCCTTCAGCCACTGACTGGCCTGCTAAACAGGTAAAGAGAGTGAGTCCCCTTCAGCCACTGACTGGCCTGGTTAAACAGATAAAGAGAGTGAGTCCCCTTCAGCCACTGACTGGCCTGCTAAACAGATAAAGAGAGTGAGTCCCCTTCAGCCACTGACTGGCCTGCTAAACAGATAAAGCCCCCTGGCCAAGGCAGTTTGGACTGTTGGGATTCATGTGAGATAATAATAGTGTCATTCCCTCTCCTTATTCCACCCTTTCTTAGCCTGACGACTCCCACTGCTCTGTCGATCGCTACAGACTTTAGTCTGAGACGGCCATCATTTAATTAGTTTGTGGTGACGAGGGGCACGAGGGGCAATGTACAAAACAAGGTCATCAGCGATTGGATCATCTCCAACCAATCAGAGTATCAAAGCCAATGACATATTTTCAAACCTCTGCTTTACCGATGTGTGTTGTGGCTCTGGCTCAACCCATCGGTTTCTGGACCAATCAGACAGCCCCGAATGTGTCCACATTCAGTGAAGGGTCGGGGAGGTACTCAGATCCAGAAGTGGACATTGCAGAGAATAAACTAACATCCGTGGGTGTGGTGTAGCGCTTGGCCGGAGCAAGGAGTCTGGGCATTCAGGCAAACCCCTTCTCTTCCTGCTTCTCTTCCTGCTTAATTATAATGGAGTAGATAAAAAGTTCCTCACTGATTGTAAATTGTTTCAAATAAGTTAAAGAAACCATTTTTAACGGTTCATTGAACACAAAATGTACAGGTTGTCATTCATCCGCCAGTAAAAGTAGACCACAGCAGGACTTGGTTTATGAAACAGACTTTACTAAGCAGCTGCTTTAGTAGTCCTGTCTAAAAGTCAGTTAAGTCCTTCTTTATCGGGACTAGTTAAAACTGTGCTGATTGCATGTCGTTTGTTCACATTATAGGGCTTGCACTACTTTTGACAAGGGCGAATAGGGCTCTTGTTAAAACGTAGTGCACTATATAGGGAATAGGGTGCCATTTTGGATGCAACCAGGGCCTGGGTCTTCATCCTGCCACAGAGCGAATCAACAGTTCGACCCCCCAATAAAAACCAACGTCAATTTACATTTCTAACCTGAATAAATTGTCTGAATCAACAGAGAATTACTGGCTAATTGTTCGTCTCTCTGAATGTGTGTTCCTTTCTCTCTGCCTGTTGAGTTATTTTATTGCCTCTTCATTGAAGGAGCCTTTATCAAGCTACAGATAAGAGACAACCAGCACCTGTTGACACAATTCTGGTTAGCACAAAGGCCTGTCAAACACAGGGCTTCTGTAAGCAGACACTCTCCAATACTGCGTTTAAGAGTATTACTGTAGGCTAGGGAGGAGAGGACAGGGGAGGAGGGAGGGGAGTGGGAGGAGAGGACAGGGGAGGAGGGAGGGGAGTGGGAGGAGAGGACAGGGGAGGAGAGGAGAGGAGAGAGGGGAGTGGGAGGAGAGGACAGGGGAGGAGGGAGGGCAGTGGGAGGAGAGGACAGGGGAGGAGGGAGGGGAGTGGGAGGAGAGGACAGGGGAGGAGAGGAGAGAGGGGAGTGGGAGGAGAGGACAGGGGAGGAGGAAGGGGAGTGGGAGGAGAGGACAGGGGAGGAGGGAGGGGAGTGGGAGGAGAGGACAGGGGAGGAGAGGAGAGAGGGGAGTGGGAGGAGAGGACAGGGGAGGAGGGAGGGCAGTGGGAGGAGAGGACAGGGGAGGAGGGAGGGCAGTGGGAGGAGAGGACAGGGGAGGAGGGAGGGCAGTGGGAGGAGAGGACAGGGGAGGAAGGAGGGCAGTGGGAGGAGAGGACAGGGGAGGAGGGAGGGGAGTGGGAGGAGAGGACAGGGGAGGAGAGGAGAGAGGGGAGTGGGAGGAGAGGACAGAGGAGGAGAGGACAGGGGAGGAGAGGACAGGGGAGGAGAGGACAGGGGAGGAGAGGACAGGGGAGGAGAAAGGGGAGTGGGAGGAGAGGGAAACTAAACCTGAAGAACAGAGAAGTTGTTAAAAGAAAGCTGTTAAAGTCCGAATGTCCAGGCTTCTTGTGTTCTGTCCGCCCATTTTGTTTTTGATTCCCTCCCCCACACTTTTATAGTGAACTTTGATCCTCCTGTAATGTAGTAATGAACTTGAGTTAGGGCTGGGCTCATTGACAGCTATGGCTCCCGTGTTAGTTACTGCATTTCATTAAACCAGGTGGCGGGTGCAGTGACGGCTCCACAGACAGACAGGCGGTACTTGCCCTTGGGTGAATGCAAATACTGTCTGTTTACCCTGTCCACTGGCCTTGAGATTCTTGTCTATGGAAATACTACTAAATGGCTGAGCAGAGCAGGCAGGCCAACACTGGCGCTGTGTGTGTGTGTGTGTGTGTGTGTGTGTGTGTGTGTGTGTGTGTGTGTGTGTGTGTGTGTGTGTGTGTGTGTGTGTGTGTGTGTGTGTGTGTGTGTGTGTGTGTGTGTGTGTGTGTGTGTGTGTGTGTGTGTGTGTGTGTGTGTGTGTGTGTGTGTGTGTGTGTGTGTGTGTGTGTGTGTGTGTGTGTGTGTGTGTGCGTGTGTACATGTACCCAGCTTGAAATTGTCCTCTGCGACTGTCTAAAAAGCCCTTGCTCAACAAATTACTGATTCAAATTAAAGAGTTTTATAAAATAATTTTATATGAGTGCTGTAAGTACAGTGACAACTATGTGGAGTTTGGAGTTTGTGACAGCAATTATGTGAGCTTATTACAGTATTAGGCACTATGTCCTGGAATTTCCTATGGTCTTCTATGTAGAAGAACCCATTACCTTCTAACGGATCTGCCCAACGCTCTAGCTCCGGCGCTACGGTGGGACTCATTGGGTTAACAACTTTAGTTTCTTAGAGAAGTTCAAACTAATTAGCACAATGTGTCCTGGGTGTAGTGATCCTGATGGACTGACTGTCTGATGGACTGACTGTCTGGTGGACTGACTGTCTGGTGGACTGACTGTCTGATGGACTGACTGACTGTCTGATGGACTGACTGGCTGGTGGACTGACTGTCTGGTAGACTGACTGTCTGATGGACTGACTGACTGTCTGATGGACTGACTGTCTGGTGGACTGACTGTCTGGTGGACTGACTGTCTGGTGGACTGACTGTCTGATGGACTGACTGACTGTCTGATGGACTGACTGACTGTCTGATGGACTGACCGTCTGATGGACTGACTGTCTGATGGACTGACTGTCTGGTGGACTGACTGTCTGGTGGACTGACTGACTGTCTGATGGACTGACTGACTGTCCGATGGACTAACTGACTGTCTGGTGGACTGACTGTCTGATGGACTGACTGTTTGATGGACTGACAGTTTGATGGACTGACTGTCTGATGGGCTGACTGTCTGATGGACTGACTGTTTGATGGACTGACTGTCTGATGGGCTGACTGACTGGTGGACTGACTGTCTGGTGGACTGACTGTCTGGTGGACTGACTGTCTGATGGGCTGACTGTCTGATGGACTGACTGTCTGGTGGACTGACTGTCTGGTGGACTGACTGTCTGATGGACTGACTGACTGTCTGATGGACTGACTGTCTGGTGGACTGACTGTCTGGTAGACTGACTGTCTGATGGACTGACTGACTGTCTGATGGACTGACTGTCTGGTGGACTGACTGTCTGGTGGACTGACTGTCTGGTGGACTGACTGTCTGGTGGACTGACTGTCTGATGGACTGACTGACTGTCTGGTGGACTGACTGTCTGATGGACTGACTGACTGTCTGATGGACTGACTGACTGTCTGATGGACTGACCGTCTGATGGACTGACTGTCTGATAGACTGACTGTCTGGTGGACTGACTGTCTGGTGGGCTGACTGTCTGATGGACTGACTGTTTGATGGACTGACTGTCTGATGGGCTGACTGACTGGTGGACTGACTGTCTGGTGGACTGACTGTCTGGTGGACTGACTGTCTGATGGGCTGACTGTCTGATGGACTGACTGTCTGGTGGACTGACTGTCTGGTGGACTGACTGACTGTCTGATGGACTGACTGACTGTCTGATGGACTGACTGACTGTCTGGTGGACTGACTGTCTGGTGGGCTGACTGTCTGATGGGCTGACTGTTTGATGGACTGACTGTTTGATGGACTGACTGTCTGATGGGCTGACTGACTGGTGGACTGACTGTCTGGTGGACTGACTGTCTGGTGGACTGACTGTCTGGTGGACTGACTGACTGTCTGATGGACTGACTGTCTGGTGGACTGACTGTCTGGTGGACTGACTGACTGTCTGATGGACTGACTGACTGTCTGATGGACTGACTGAATATCTGGTGGACTGACTGTCTGGTGGGCGGACTGTCTGATGGACTGACTGTTTGATGGACTGACTGTTTTATGGACTGACTGTCTGATGGGCTGACTGTCTGGTGGACTGACTGTCTGGTGGACTGACTGTCTGATGTACTGACTGTCTGGTGGCCTGATTGTCTGATGGGCTGACCGTCTGATGGACTGACTGTCTGGTGTACTGACTATCTGATGGACTGCCTGTCTGGTGGACTGACTGTCTGGTGGACTGACTGTCTGATGGACTGACTGACTGTCTGATGGACTGACTGTCTGGTAGACTGACTGTCTGATGGACTGACTGTCTGATGGACTGACTGTCTGATGGACTGACTGTCTGGTGGACTGACTGTCTGGTGGACTGACTGTTTGATGGACTGACTGTTTGATGGACTGACTGTCTGACTGGCTGACTGTCTGATGGACTGACTGTTTGATGGACTGACTGTTTGATGGACTGACTGTCTGATGGGCTGACTGACTCGTGGACTGACTGTCTGGTGGACTGACTGTCTGGTGGACTGACTGTCTGATGGACTGACTGTCTGATGGACTGACTGACTGTCTGATGGACTGACTGACTGTCTGATGGACTGACTGACTGTCTGGTGGACTGACTGTCTGGTGGGCTGACTGTCTGATGGACTGACTGTTTGATGGACTGACTGTTTGATGGACTGACTGTCTGATGAGCTGACTGACTGGTGGACTGACTGTCTGGTGGACTGACTGTCTGGTGGACTGACTGTCTGATGGACTGACTGTCTGGTGGACTGACTGACTGTCTGGTGGACTGACTGACTGTCTGATGGACTGACTGACTGTCTGATGGGCTGCCTGTCTGATGGACTGACTGTTTGATGGACTGACTGTTTGATGGACTGACTGTCTGATGGGCTGACTGACTGGTGGACTGAGTGTCTGGTGGACTGACTGTCTGATGGACTGACTGTCTGGTGGACTGACTGTCTGGTGGACTGACTGACTGTCTGATGGACTGACTGACTGTCTGATGGACTGACTGACTGTCTGGTGGACTGACTGTCTGGTGGGCTGACTGTCTGATGGACTGACTGTTTGATGGACTGACTGTTTTATGGACTGACTGTCTGATGGGCTGACTGTCTGGTGGACTGACTGTCTGGTGGACTGACTGTCTGATGTACTGACTGTCTGGTGGCCTGATTGTCTGATGGGCTGACCGTCTGATGGACTGACTGTCTGGTGTACTGACTATCTGATGGACTGCCTGTCTGGTGGACTGACTGTCTGGTGGACTGACTGACTGTCTGATGGACTGACTGTCTGATGGACTGACTGTCTGATGGACTGACTGTCTGATGGACTGACTGTCTGGTGGACTGACTGTCTGGTGGACTGACTGACTGTCTGATGGACTGACTGACTGTCTGATGGACTGACTGACTGTCTGGTGGACTGACTGTCTGGTGGGCTGACTGTCTGATGGACTGACTGTTTGATGGACTGACTGTTTTATGGACTGACTGTCTGATGGGCTGACTGTCTGGTGGACTGACTGTCTGGTGGACTGACTGTCTGATGTACTGACTGTCTGGTGGCCTGATTGTCTGATGGGCTGACCGTCTGATGGACTGACTGTCTGGTGTACTGACTATCTGATGGACTGCCTGTCTGGTGGACTGACTGTCTGGTGGACTGACTGACTGTCTGATGGACTGACTGTCTGATGGACTGACTGTCTGATGGACTGACTGTCTGATGGACTGACTGTCTGGTGGACTGACTGTCTGGTTGACTGACTGTTTGATGGACTGACTGTTTATGGACTGACTGTCTGATGGGCTTACTGTCTGATGGACTGACTGTTTGATGGACTGACTGTTTGATGGACTGACTGTCTGATGGGCTGACTGACTGGTGGACTGACTGTCTGGTGGACTGACTGTCTGGTGGACTGACTGTCTGATGCACTGACTGTCTGATGGACTGACTGACTGTCTGATGGACTGACTGACTGTCTGATGGACTGACTGACTGTCTGGTGGACTGACTGTCTGGTGGGATGACTGTCTGATGGACTGACTGTTTGATGGACTGACTGTTTGATGGACTGACTGTCTGATGGGCTGACTGTCTGGTGGACTGACTGTCTGGTGGACTGACTGTCTGATGTACTGACTGTCTGGTGGCCTGATTGTCTGATGGGCTGAACGTCTGATGGACTGACTGTCTGGTGTACTGACTATCAGATGGGCTGACTGTCTGGTGGACTGACTGTCTGGTGGACTGACTGTCTGATGTACTGACTGTCTGGTGTCCTGATTGTCTGATGGGCTGAAAGTCTGATGGACTGACTGTCTGGTGTACTGACTATCTGATGGACTGCCTGTCTGGTGGACTGACTGTTTGATGGACTGACTGTCTGATGGGCTGACTGACTGGTGGACTGACTGTCTGGTGGACTGACTGTCTGGTGGACTGACTGTCTGATGGGCTGACTGTCTGATGGACTGACTGTCTGGTGGACTGACTGTCTGGTGGACTGACTGTCTGATGGACTGACTGACTGTCTGATGGACTGACTGTCTGGTGGACTGACTGTCTGGTAGACTGACTGTCTGATGGACTGACTGACTGTCTGATGGACTGACTGTCTGGTGGACTGACTGTCTGGTGGACTGACTGTCTGGTGGACTGACTGTCTGGTGGACTGACTGTCTGATGGACTGACTGACTGTCTGGTGGACTGACTGTCTGATGGACTGACTGACTGTCTGATGGACTGACTGACTGTCTGATGGACTGACCGTCTGATGGACTGACTGTCTGATAGACTGACTGTCTGGTGGACTGACTGTCTGGTGGACTGACTGTCTGGTGGACTGACTGTCTGATGGGCTGACTGTCTGATGGACTGACTGTCTGGTGGACTGACTGTCTGGTGGACTGACTGACTGTCTGATGGACTGACTGACTGTCTGATGGACTGACTGACTGTCTGGTGGCCTGACTGTCTGGTGGGCTGACTGTCTGATGGGCTGACTGTTTGATGGACTGACTGTTTGATGGACTGACTGTCTGATGGGCTGACTGACTGGTGGACTGACTGTCTGGTGGACTGACTGTCTGGTGGACTGACTGTCTGGTGGATTGACTGACTCTCTGATGGACTGACTGTCTGGTGGACTGACTGTCTGGTGGACTGACTGACTGTCTGATGGACTGACTGACTGTCTGATGGACTGACTGACTGTCTGGTGGACTGACTGTCTGGTGGGCGGACTGTCTGATGGACTGACTGTTTGATGGACTGTCTGTTTTATGGACTGACTGTCTGATGGGCTGACTGTCTGGTGGACTGACTGTCTGGTGGACTGACTGTCTGATGTACTGACTGTCTGGTGGCCTGATTGTCTGATGGGCTGACCGTCTGATGGACTGACTGTCTGGTGTACTGACTATCTGATGGACTGCCTGTCTGGTGGACTGACTGTCTGGTGGACTGACTGTCTGATGGACTGACTGACTGTCTGATGGACTGACTGTCTGGTAGACTGACTGTCTGATGGACTGACTGTCTGATGGACTGACTGTCTGATGGACTGACTGTCTGGTGGACTGACTGTCTGGTGGACTGACTGTTTGATGGACTGACTGTTTGATGGACTGACTGTCTGACTGTCTGACTGTCTGATGGACTGACTGTTTGATGGACTGACTGTTTGATGGACTGACTGTCTGATGGGCTGACTGACTGGTGGACTGACTGTCTGGTGGACTGACTGTCTGGTGGACTGACTGTCTGATGGACTGACTGTCTGATGGACTGACTGACTGTCTGATGGACTGACTGACTGTCTGATGGACTGACTGACTGTCTGGTGGACTGACTGTCTGGTGGGCTGACTGTCTGATGGACTGACTGTTTGATGGACTGACTGTTTGATGGACTGACTGTCTGATGAGCTGACTGACTGGTGGACTGACTGTCTGGTGGACTGACTGTCTGGTGGACTGACTGTCTGATGGACTGACTGTCTGGTGGACTGACTGACTGTCTGGTGGACTGACTGACTGTCTGATGGACTGACTGACTGTCTGATGGGCTGCCTGTCTGATGGACTGACTGTTTGATGGACTGACTGTTTGATGGACTGACTGTCTGATGGGCTGACTGACTGGTGGACTGAGTGTCTGGTGGACTGACTGTCTGATGGACTGACTGTCTGGTGGACTGACTGTCTGGTGGACTGACTGACTGTCTGATGGACTGACTGACTGTCTGATGGACTGACTGACTGTCTGGTGGACTGACTGTCTGGTGGGCTGACTGTCTGATGGACTGACTGTTTGATGGACTGACTGTTTATGGACTGACTGTCTGATGGGCTGACTGTCTGGTGGACTGACTGTCTGGTGGACTGACTGTCTGATGTACTGACTGTCTGGTGGCCTGATTGTCTGATGGGCTGACCGTCTGATGGACTGACTGTCTGGTGTACTGACTATCTGATGGACTGCCTGTCTGGTGGACTGACTGTCTGGTGGACTGACTGACTGTCTGATGGACTGACTGTCTGGTAGACTGACTGTCTGATGGACTGACTGTCTGATGGACTGACTGTCTGATGGACTGACTGTCTGGTGGACTGACTGTCTGGTTGACTGACTGTTTGATGGACTGACTGTTTATGGACTGACTGTCTGATGGGCTTACTGTCTGATGGACTGACTGTTTGATGGACTGACTGTTTGATGGACTGACTGTCTGATGGGCTGACTGACTGGTGGACTGACTGTCTGGTGGACTGACTGTCTGGTGGACTGACTGTCTGATGCACTGACTGTCTGATGGACTGACTGACTGTCTGATGGACTGACTGACTGTCTGGTGGACTGACTGTCTGGTGGGATGACTGTCTGATGGACTGACTGTTTGATGGACTGACTGTCTGGTAGACTGACTGTCTGATGGACTGACTGTCTGATGGACTGACTGTCTGATGGACTGACTGTCTGGTGGACTGACTGTCTGGTTGACTGACTGTTTGATGGACTGACTGTTTATGGACTGACTGTCTGATGGGCTTACTGTCTGATGGACTGACTGTTTGATGGACTGACTGTTTGATGGACTGACTGTCTGATGGGCTGACTGACTGGTGGACTGACTGTCTGGTGGACTGACTGTCTGGTGGACTGACTGTCTGATGCACTGACTGTCTGATGGACTGACTGACTGTCTGATGGACTGACTGACTGTCTGGTGGACTGACTGTCTGGTGGGATGACTGTCTGATGGACTGACTGTTTGATGGACTGACTGTTTGATGGACTGACTGTCTGATGGGCTGACTGTCTGGTGGACTGACTGTCTGGTGGACTGACTGTCTGATGTACTGACTGTCTGGTGGCCTGATTGTCTGATGGGCTGAACGTCTGATGGACTGACTGTCTGGTGTACTGACTATCAGATGGACTGCCTGTCTGGTGGACTGACTGTCTGGTGGACTGACTGTCTGATGGACTGACTGACTGTCTGATGGACTGACTGTCTGGTAGACTGACTGTCTGGTGGACTGACTGTTTGATGGACTGACTGTTTGATGGACTGACTATCTGATGGGCTGACTGTCTGATGGACTGACTGTTTGATGGACTGACTGTTTGATGGACTGACTGTCTGATGGGCTGACTGACTGGTGGACTGACTGTCTGGTGGACTGACTGTCTGGTGGACTGACTGTCTGATGGTCTGACTGTCTGATGGACTGACTGACTGTCTGATGGACTGACTGACTGTCTGATGGACTGACTGACTGTCTGATGGACTGACTGACTGTCTGGTGGACTGACTGTCTGGTGGGCTGACTGACTGTCTGGTGGACTGACTGTCTGGTGGACTGACTGACTGTCTGATGGACTGCCTGACTGTCTGATGGACTGACTGACTGTCTGATGGACTGACTGACTGTCTGGTGGACTGACTGTCTGGTGGGCTGACTGTCTAATGGACTGACTGTCTGATGGACTGACTGTTTTATGGACTGACTGTCTGATGGGCTGACTGTCTGGTGGACTGACTGTCTGGTGGACTGACTGTCTGGTGGACTGACTGTCTGATGTACTGACTGTCTGGTGGCCTGATTGTCTGATGGGCTGACCGTCTGATGGACTGACTGTCTGGTGTACTGACTATCTGATGGACTGCCTGTCTGGTGGACTGACTGTCTGGTGGACTGACTGACTGTCTGATGGACTGACTGTCTGATGGACTGACTGTCTGTCTGATGGACTGACTGTCTGGTGGACTGACTGTCTGGTGGACTGACTGTTTGATGGACTGACTGTTTGATGGACTGACTGTCTTATGGGCGGACTGTCTGATGGACTGACTGTTTGATGGACTGACTGTTTGATGGACTGACTGTCTGATGGGCTGACTGACTGGTGGACTGACTGTCTGGTGGACTGACTGTCTGGTGGACTGACTGTCTGATGGACTGACTGTCTGATGGACTGACTGACTGTCTGATGGACTGACTGACTGTCTGATGGACTGACTGACTGTCTGGTGGACTGACTGTCTGGTGGGCTGACTGTCTGATGGACTGACTGTTTGATGGACTGACTGTTTGATGGACTGACTGTCTGATGGGCTGACTGACTGGTGGACTGACTGTCTGGTGGACTGACTGTCTGATGGACTGACTGTCTGGTGGACTGTCTGACTGTCTGATGGACTGACTGACTGTCTGATGGGCTGACTGTCTGATGGACTGACTGTTTGATGGACTGACTGTTTGATGGACTGACTGTCTGATGGGCTGACTGACTGGTGGACTGACTGTCTGGTGGACTGACTGTCTGGTGGACTGACTGTCTGATGGACTGACTGTCTGGTGGACTGACTGACTGTCTGATGGACTGACTGTCTGGTGGACTGACTGTCTGATGGACTGACTGTCTGGTGGACTGACTGAATGTCTGATGGACTGACTGACTGTCTGATGGACTGACTGACTGTCTGGTGGACTGACTGTCTGGTGGGCTGACTGTCTGATGGACTGACTGTTTGATGGACTGACTGTTTGATGGACTGACTGTCTGATGGGCTGACTGTCTGGTGGACTGACTGTCTGGTGGACTGACTGTCTGGTGGACTGACTGTCTGATGTACTGACTGTCTGGTGGCCTGATTGTCTGATGGACTGACCGTCTGATGGACTGAGTGTCTGATGGGCTGAGTGTCTGATGGACTGACTGTGTGATGGACCGTGGAACAACATAACTGTATCTCTGGGGGTGTACACTTCCCAGTTATGAGGTTTGCATCTAATTGTTGTAGAAAACGAATGATTAAGTATAATAATACTTTTGTGAAGATAACAATGTGATTTTAGCATTCTAGATGAGATGATTGTTTTCCATATTGATTTATTCTCAGTCAGTGGCCACGCCCAGATGAGCACAAACATGATGGAACGCCCCTTTTACCCCGAGTGCATAAACAATAATAATAATAATAATTTTGCATAAAAAGACTTGTGACGAAATTCACCTCAGACCAGGAAGCCCATGGCTTAAAATGGTTGACACTCTACAAGACCAGCAGACGTGAAGCGTGAGCTAAACGTTACAAAATGGTTTAAAACTACAACTTCATTACCAATGGAAGACCAAGCATACTACGGTATAAGCTGGGTGTTGCAAATGTTTTAATTTCTACAAGACTAGGAAGCCCCACGGCTTAAAATGGTTTACACTCTACAAGACCAAGAAGCGTGAAGCTGAAGCTACCCGTTACAAAATGGTTAGATCAGAAAGAACAGAAAACGTGAGATGTTAGTCCACACGTTTGAAATGGAAAAACTCTGAAAATCTCAACCTCTACACGAGATGAAGAAGAAGACAATGCACTGGAGCTTATCATCTCAGTCTGCAGTTGGCATGTACAGTGCCTTGCAAAAGTATTCATCCCCCTTCACATTTCTTCCTATTTTGTTGCATTACAATCTGTAATTTAAATGGATTTTTATTTGGATTTCATGTAATGGACATACACAAAATAGTCCAAATTGGTGAAGTGAAATGAAAAAAATAACTTTTTTCAAGAAATTCAAAAAAAATAAATAACGGAAAAGTGGTGCGTGCATAAGTATTCACCCCCTTTGCTATGAAGCCCCTAAATAAGATCTGGTGCAACCAATTATCTTAGTTAAATAAAGTCCACCATTGTGCAATCTAAGTGTCACATGATCTGTCACATGATCTCAGTATATATACACCTGTTCTTAAAGGCCCCAGAGTCTACAACACCACTAAGCAAGGGGCACCACCAAGCAAGCGGCACCATGAAGACCAAGGAGCTCTCCAAACAGGTCAGGGACAAAGTTGTGGAGAAGTACAGATCAGGGTTGGGTTATAAAAAAAAATATCAGAAACTTTGAACATCCCACGGAGCACCATTAAATCCAAAATTGAAAGAATATGGCACCACAACAAACCTGCCAAGAGAGGGCCGCCCACCAAAACTCACGGACCAGGCAAGGATGGCATTAATCAGAGAGGCAACAAAGAGACCAAAGATAACCCTGAAGGAGCTGCAAAGCTCCACAGCGGAGATTGGATTATCTGTCCATAGGACAACTTTAAGCCGTACACTCCACAAAGCTGGGCTTTACGGAAGAGTGGCCAGAAAAAAGCCATTGCTTAAAGAAAAAAATAAGCAAACACGTTTGGTGTTCGCCAAAAGGCATGTGGGAGACTCCCCAAACATATGGAAGAAGGTACTCTGGTCAGATGAGACTAAAATTTAGCTTTTTGGCCATCAAGGAAAACGCTATGTCTGGCGCAAACCCAACACCTCTCATCACCCAGAGAACACCATCCCCACAGTGAAGCATGGTGGTGGCAGCATCATGCTGTGGGGATGTTTTTAATCGACAAGGACTGGGAAACTGGTCAGAATTGAAGGAATGATGGATGGCGCTAAATACAGGGAAATTCTTGAGGGAAACCTGTTTCAGTCTTCCAGAAATTTGAGACTGGGACGGAGGTTCACCTTCCAGCAGGACAATGACCCTAAGCATACTGCTAAAGCAACACTTGAGTGGTTTAAGGGGAACATTTAAATGTCTTGGAATGGCCTAGTCAAAGCCCAGACCTCAATCCAATTGAGAATCTGTGGTATGACTTAAAGATTGCTGTACATCAGCGGAACCCATCCGACTTGAAGGAGCTGGAGCAGTTTTGTCTTGAAGAATGGGCAAAAATCCCAGTGGCTAGATGTGCCAAGCTTATAGAGACATACCCCAAGAGACTTGCAGCTGTAACTGCTCTACAAAGTATTGAGTTTGGGGGGGTGAATAGTTATGCACGCTCAAGTTTTCAGTTTCTTTGTCCTATTTCTTGTTTGTTTCACAAGATAAAATATTTTGCATCTTCAAAGTGGTAGGCATGTTGTGTAAATCAAATTATACAAACCCCCCCAAATCCATTTTAATTCCAGGTTGTAAGGCAACAAAATAGGAAAAATGCCAAGGGGGGTGAATACTTTCGCAAGCCACTGTATAGTCATCTAGAGAAGTTTCACTAAAGTCGTCTAGAGAAGTTTCACTAAAGACACGACTGTCACGTCTCCTCCCGTTGCCCGCTCCGGCGCTCTGATTCGCCGGTCTACTGAGCCACCGGTCTGAGTGCACCACCTCGGCAACACCGGAATGGAAACCCAACGCACCCTAATTACCTCCAGCGCACCTGGACCTCATCATCTCATCACAACCCCTATATAGCCCTGGACTGTTCAGTGTTGTTTTGTGTGTGATTGTTAGTGTCTTGTCGTGTACTCGCTCTTTGTTGTTCTCTTGCTCAGTGTTAAGTAAACCTTTACATTGTTGATTCCTGCGTCTGCGTCCTACCTCTTCGTATCATCAGTACTCGTCACAGAATCACACACCTCACGAAGATGGATGCAGCAGGTAATCCTCCTGGAGTTTCCAAGCGCCTCGACCAGCACCAGCAGCAGATTGCCCAGCTGAACGCCTCCATGCAGGAAGTGCTCTAAACGCTGCATAAACTGACCATCGCTCCGGTTCCACCTCAGGGAGTGGCGAGTGAACCCAGTCCACCTCCTCCCAGGCTATCACCAACGTCTGAGGGACCCCTCGCCCTGCCGGAGCACTATGACGGGAAAACAACGAAATGTAGAGGCTTCCTGCTACAGGTTTCACTATATCTGGTGCGTCAGCGTGGGGCATCTCCATCGGACCAAGCCAGGATAGCGCTGGTGATTTTGCTACTGAAGGGAAAGGTGCTGGATTGGGCCACGGCAGTCTGGGAAGGAGGTGAGGCCGCGGCGCTTCCCTACTCCACCTTCCTCGATCGGTTCAGGGCAGTGTTCGATCATCCCATGGAGTGAAATGACAGGGGTGAGTGTCTCCTCCAGCTACACCAGGGAGAGGAGGCCGCGTTCGAGTATGCCCTGAGCTTTCGCACGGCGGCGTCTTCTGGCTGGAATGAGCGTGCGCTGCGCATGGCCTTCAGGAGAGGCTTACGGGAGGACATCACGACGGAACTCGCATGTCGGGACGACGAGATGGACCTTGATACCCTCATCGCCATGTCCATTCGTCTCGACGACATGTTGAGAGACCGACAGCGTTCCCAACACCAACCAGAGCCTCGACGCTCACCCCATCTGAGCTATGGAAGCCGCCCTGCCTCCGAGTCCTTACCCATGGAGGTTGGCAACACCACCTACACCACCATGGACAACAGATCTCCTGGCGGCTCCCTATCTAGGTGTTATGACTCCCGTCGCCGCTCCGTGAGTGTTCCGCCATCACCTGTCACCAAACCATTGTTTTTAGTTCCCCTAACGGTGAATGGTTCTTCCTTCTCATCGCTTTCCACGGCAATGATAGATTCTGGATCAGCGGGGAACCTTATCGATAGGGAGCTGGTCTCTGAATGGGGGTTGCCCACCGTGCCACTGCCTCCTCCATTACACGTCACCTAGCTGGACAATAAACCACCTGGAATTAACCCTGTAACCACGCAGAATTAACCCTGTAACCACGCAGAATTAGCCCTATAACCATGCAGAATTAACCCTGTAACCACGTGGAATTAACCCTGTAACCACAGAGAATTAACCCTGTAACCACAGGGAATTAACCCTGTAACCACGCAGAATGAATCATGCAACCATGTGGAATTAACCCTGTAACCACGCAGAATTAACCCTGTAACCACGCAGAATTAACCCTGTAACCATGTGGAATTAACCCTGTAACCACACGGAATTAACCCTGTAACCACGCATAATTAACCCTGTTACCATGCAGAATTAACCCTGCAAACACGCAGAATTTACCCTGTAACCACGCAGAATTAATCCTGTAACCACGTGTAATTAACCCTGTAACCACACAGAATGAACCCTGTAACCACACAGAATGAACCCTGTAACCACACAGAATGAACCCTGTAACCACACGGAATTAACCCTGTAACCACACATAATTAACCCTGTAACCACGTGGAATTAACCCTGTAACCACTGGGAATTAACCCTGTAACCACGCAGAATTAATCATGCAACCACGCGGAATTAACCCTGTAACCACGTGGAATTAACCCTGTAACCACACAGAATTAACCCTGTAACCACGCAGAATTAACCCTGTAACCACACAGAATTAACCCTGTAACCACGCATAATTAACCCTGTAACCACGTGGAATTAACCCTATAACCACGCAGAATTAACCCTGTAACCACGCAGAATTAATCATGCAACCACGCGGAATTAACCCTGTAACCACACGGAATTAACCCTGTAACCACACAGAATTAACCCTGTAACCACGCAGAATTAACCCTGTAACCACGCAGAATTAATCATGCAACCACGCGGAATTAACCCTGTAACCACACGGAATTAACCCTGTAACCACACAGAATTAACCCTGTAACCACGCAGAATTAACCCTGTAACCACACAGAATTAACCCTGTAACCACGCATAATTAACCCTGTAACCACGTGGAATTAACCCTATAACCACGCAGAATTAACCCTGTAACCACGCAGAATTAATCATGCAACCACGCGGAATTAACCCTGTAACCACGCAGAATTAACCCTGTAACCAAGCAGAATTAACCCTGTAACCACGTGGAATTAACCCTGTAACCATGCAGAATTAACCCTGTTACTACGTGGAATTAATCCTGTAACCACACAGAATTAACCCTGTAACCACGCATAATTAACCCTGTAACCACGTGGAATTAACCCTGTAACCACACAGAATTAACCCTGTTACCATGCAGAACTAACCCTGTAACCACGTGGAATTAACCCTGTAACCAAGCAGAATTAACCCTGTAACCACACAGAATTAACCCTGTAACCACACAGAATTAACCCTGTAACCACACTGAATTAACCCTGTAACCACACGGAATTAACCCTGTAACCACGTGCAATTAACCCTGTAACCACGCGGAATTAACCCTGTAACCACGTGGAATTAACCCTGTAACCACGCAGAATTAACCCTGTTACCATGCAGAACTAACCCTGTAACCACGTGGAATTAACCCTGTAACCAAGCAGAATTAACCCTGTAACCACACAGAATTAACCCTGTAACCACACAGAATTAACCCTGTAACCACACGGAATTAACCCTGTAACCACGTGGAATTAATGAGTCGAAATTCCAAAGTCAAACTATGAGATCAGGTTACTAAACAGGTTGTTATGGAGTGTTTTATGAGCTCTGGGCTGGTCGTTAATGGAGTGTTGCTGCCTGCAGTGTGCGTGTGTGTGTGTGCAGCCTCACTTGTCGGCTAGCCACCTGGCAAGTGAGGGAGGGGAGGGACTGTGTGTGTGTGTGTGTGTGTGTGTGTGTGTGTGTGTGTGTGTGTGTGTGTGTGTGTGTGTGTGTGTGTGTGTGTGTGTGTGTGTGTGTGTGTGTGTGTGTGTGTGTGTGTGTGTGTGTGTGTGTGTGTGTGCGTGCGTGCGTGCGTGTGTGTATGGGAGCCTGGACACTTGCGCTCCGTAAAAAGGGCTTGATTAATTTCCGCACGAGTGGGTCTCAGTGGGTCGGCATCAGGCCAGCCAGGCAGCACAGATTTATAGACCATTAAAATAGCAGGACTCCTGTTCCTCCTGACCACAACACCACCACCACTACAACACAGCCTGTTAACCTGACACACTGCACACACACACACATGCACAGAAGCATGAACAAAATGCAAGCTAGCACATATTCACACTCTCACACACACCACTCCTGATATACTGCACACTCTGACACAGCTACACACACACTCTGACACAGCTACACACACACTCTGACACACAGCCACACACACACTCTGACACACAGCTACACACACACTCTGACACACAGCCACACACACACTCTGACACACAGCTACACACACACTCTGACACACAGCCACACACACACTCTGACACAGCTACACACACACTGTGACACACACTCACACACACACTCTGACACACAGCCACACACACACTCTGACACACAGCTACACACACACTCTGACACACAGCTACACACACACTCTGACACACAGCCACACACACTCTAACACACAGCCACACATACATTCTGACACACAGCCACACACACACTCTGACACACAGCCACACACACACTCTGACACAGCTACACACACACTCTGACACACACTCACACACACACCCTGACACACAGCTACACACACACTCTGACACACAGCTACACACACACCCTGACACACAGCTACACACACACTCTGACACACACTCACACACACACTCTGACACACAGCCACACACACACACTCTGACACACAGCTACACACACACTCTGACACACAGCCACACACACACTCTGACACAGCTACACACACACTCTGACACACAGCTACACACACACTCTGACACAGCTACACACACACTCTGACACACAGCCACACACACACTCTGACACACAGCTACACACACACTCTGACACACAGCCACACACACACTCTGACACACAGCCACACACACACTCTGACACACAGCTACACACACACTCTGACACACAGCTACACACACACTCTGACACAGCTACACACACACTCTGACACAGCCACACACACACTCTGACACACAGCCACACACACACTCTGACACACAGCTACACACACACTCTGACACACAGCCACACACACACTCTGACACAGCTACACACACACTCTGACACACAGCTACACACACACTCTGACACAGCTACACACACACTCTGACACACAGCCACACACACACTCTGACACACAGCTACACACACACTCTGACACACAGCCACACACACACTCTGACACAGCTACACACACACTCTGACACACACTCACACACACACTCTGACACACAGCTACACACACACTCTGACACAGCTACACACACACTCTGACACACACTCACACACACAGATACACTCCGTATCTACAGTGCGTCCTTCCTCATATTCCATCCCTCCACTACCACCTCACACACTGGTTAAATCAACGTTTTTCCCATGTCATTTCAATGAAATTACACTGAACCAACGTGAACTAGAAGTTGAATTGACGTCTGTGCCCAATGGGTCAGTTCATCTCTTAACATTCTATTCCTCATGGCATTCCATTTCTTCCTCCATCTCTCCTCAATCTTCTGACTTATCAACCACCAGTCCCCATCTACTGTCTGTATCCCCTTCCATAACCCTCCCCATTAATACATAACTCAATCTTCAGTCCTATCTATATACATTACCTACGCTACAGTATGCATCCTATCTAACTATATTACCTAATGATCTCCTATTGCCTCTCTATATTTCATAAATATTATCCTAAATGAAAACCAAGGCGGACTGTTTGTCAGTGATCTGGTCTGTGCCATGCCCTCCACCCTGAATCAGGTCTCTGGACCCACCACTGTCAGCGGTCGCTGGGGCATAATGCTGTAGATTGTAGTAACAGCTTTAAAATCAGATTAGCAGACACAAAGACTAATGGCCATGTCTTTTCAAGGCATCCTCAGTCAGCTCTGTTGCCCTGGTGATTGCTATATCTTGTTCTCCTCTCCCTTTGCAACTTCATCATCCAGCTAGAGAAGGAGGGGAAGGAGTGATACAGGGAGGGAAGGAGAGGAAGGAGGGATACAGGGCGGGAAGGAGAGGAAGGAGTGATACAGGGCGGGAAGGAGAGGAAGGAGTGATACAGGGAGGGAAGGAGAGGAAGGAGTGATACAGGGAGGGAAGGAGAGATACAGGGAGGAAAGGAGAAGAAGGAGTGATACAGGGAGGGAAGGAGAGGAAGGAGTGATACAGGGCGGGAAGGAGAGGAAGGAGTGATACAGGGAGGGGAGGAGAGGAAGGAGTGATACAGGGAGGGAAGGAGAGGAAGGATTGATACAGGGAGGGAAGGAGAGGAAGTAGTGATGCAGGGAGGGAAGGAGAGGAAGGAGTGATACAGGGAGGGGAGGAGAGGAAGGAGTGATACAGGGAGGGAAGGAGAGGAAGGAGTGATACAGGGAGGGAAGGATTAGAAGGAGTGATACAGGGAGGGAAGGAGAGGAAGGAGTGATATAGGGAGGGGAGGAGAGGAAGGAGTGATACAGGGAGGGAAGGATTGGAAGGAGTGATACAGGGAGGGAAGGAGAGGAAGGAGTGATACAGGGAGGGGAGGAGAGGAAGGAGTGATACAGGGAGGGAAGGAGAGGAAGGAGTGATACAGGGAGGGAAGGAGAGGAAGGAGTGAAACAGGGAGGGAAGGAGAGGAAGGAGTGATATAGGGAGGTGAGGAGAGGAAGGAGTGATACAGGGAGGGAAGGATTGGAAGGAGTGATACAGGGAGGGAAGGAGAGGAAGGAGTGATACAGGGAGGGAAGGAGAGGAAGGAGTGAAACAGGGAGGGGAGGAGAGGAAGGAGTGATACGGGAGGGAAGGAGAGGAAGGAATGATACAGGGAGGGAAGGAGAGGAAGGAGTGATACGGGAGGGAAGGAGAGGAAGGAATGATACAGGGAGGGAAGGAGAGGAAGGAGTGATACGGGAGGGAAGGAGAGGAAGGAATGATACAGGGAAGGAGGAGAATAAAGTTGGGGCAGAGTGAGTCTGCTACAGACTGACCGCTGCTTCTGGCTATATGGATAACTCTTAGCCTTCATGGAAATGATGTCACGGCAACCTGAGCCAAGGCAACGTACAGACAGTAGAGTTAGTGAATGATGAGGATGAACTCAAGGATTCTATTTTGACGTTGGTCATAAATCATTACGCTCTCCCTCTCATACGCTCTCATGGCACATCTTTCTAGTAGGGAGACTGGCTATGGAAGATACCATGAATACCATTCTCAATTTGTATTGTTCCTCTTTATCTCAGCTAGGTCTGTGTTAGAGCATACAAACACTACGTGCATTCACTCACACCGAAACACACCTGCACATTCAGGGACGATAAATAAAGAATGTAGAATTGGAATAGTGAATGGGAATTATGACCATCAGAGCTACGTTGGTGACTACACAAGCCACCGACATACCAAACATTTATTCAAGAGAAATATAATGGGCCTTGGCTCTCCAAATATCTCTCTAGACGGAATGTGGTTCACAATAAGACATACAGTAGGTCAAATGACATTAAAGCAGGGGTGTCAAACTCATTTCCAAGGAGAGCCGAGTGTCTGTGGGTTTTTGTTTTTTCCTTTCAATTAAGACCTAGACAACCAGATGAGGGGAGTTCCTTACTAGTTAGTGACCTTAATTCATCAATAAAGTACAAGGGTGAGCAAAAACCCACAGACACTCGGCCTTCCGTGGAATGAGTTTGACACGTGCCTTAAAGGGTTTGTAGGGGTTTTGTATTCAAAGGGGCAATTTTGGGGATGATTAATTCCACTCCCACAAATTACTTTTAACCAATAAACCAGAAACCAACAGACAGATGCCTGCATCATCTGTCCATCCTTTCCTATTCTCCAAGCATGAGATAGGCCATGTGACCCAGTCACTGACAGTTGCCATGGTGAATTGTGCTGGGGGGAAAAAAACAGAAACAGCAGCTTCAAAAAGAAAACAAGTGAATGAAGAAAACTCCAAACTGAGACTTCTAATCAAAGACTTGAGAGCGCACCACATGTCTGATTTTTTTGCTTTTTTCAAGCCTCAAACCCCAGAAAAACTACATTAAAAAAACATCAACGTGAAAAGGAGTTATATGGGTTAGAACAACACCTGGGTAAACAAACACTTCAGGTCCTGTTTAACCCTCTAATGGCTGGTTTCATTGACTCCAGCTTGACTGTAGCATACCACCACCCATTCACAGAAGATCCTGTTTGTCCAGTTGAACTAACTGAAGGACATGAAGCAGAACAGGGTGTGTTTCTGTTTCCACTGGAAGAAAGATGCAAAAGCATTGTAAATAGGCCCACCACAAATTATACTACTTTGGTAGCTTTTCAGAGTTATATCTCTGAGGGAGGTTCTAAAAAAAACAAGAACGAGGTGGACAGAAGAGGACAGAGAAGGAGGACAGAGGAGGACAGAGGAGGAGGACAGAGGAGCGGGAGGACAGAGGAGGACAGAGGAGAGGAGGACAGAGGAGGACAGAGGAGGGGGACAGAGGAGGACAGAGGAGTGGGAGGAAGAGGACAGAGGAGGACAGAGGAGTGGGAGGAGGAGAACAGAGGAGTGGGAGGAGGAGGACAGAGGAGGAGGACAGAGGAGAAGGAGGAGGAGGACAGAGGAGCGGGAGGAGGAGGACAGAGGAGTGGGAGAAGGAGGACAGAGGAGGACAGAAGAGTGGGAGGAGGAGAACAGAGGAGTGGGAGGAGGAGGACAGAGGAGGAGGACAGAGGAGCGGGAGGAGGAGGACAGAGGAGCGGGAGGAGGAGGACAGAGGAGGACAGAGGAGGACAGAGGAGTGGGAGAAGGAGGACAGAGGAGCGGGAGGAGGAGGACAGAGGAGCGGGAGGAGGAGGACAGAGGAGGAGGACAGAGGAGCGGGAGGAGGATGTCTAAAGTGAGTCAGCTTTCACACTCCGATGTGAGAGTTACAGTTTGGTGTAAACTCAGTGATGCTAAGAGAGCCCATAGAGTTGCACTGTGGCCCATAGGCTATCAAATTAGTAATAGGCGCCACTCCAGAATACACATAATGCTGCCTTGCCATTATACTGTAGGTCTACATGACTGTGTAATACTGTGCATATCAGTCAAGCGTAGGGGCATCATGCACCCCAAAAACCTGAGGGGGCACAAAGTACGTGAGGATGGCTGGTGGGTTGTCCAGAGGGGGGCTAGGTCTCCCGACCATAAATTGGAGAATTTTGCATTTTTCAAACACCTGAAATAGCTTTTTCCTGCAACCTAGAGAAATTATCATTATGCTTAATTCTATGTAAAAAAATATGTATATTTTTCTGCATTTCTAAGCATACCTCTTGAGCTGTATGTATCCTCCTGGTTATTTTTTAAAAAGAAACAAAATATGTTTCTCTGCATCTGCTCAAATTTGGGTAAAAGATTAAAAGGAATGTGTCTTATTCAGTACATTTAGTTATTGCTTGCTTTTCTCAAGTCTAGCAACCTTGCCAGCAGTCATGCCAGCTAAGATAGTTAGACAAGTTAGCTACTCTAACTTGATTGACAGCCTGAAATGGCTTCTAGTTCTGATGTTGGGAGATTGCGAACCTATCTGTGGTAACTTCATAAAATTGCTAGGTGGCTAGTAGTACTACAGGAAAAAAACTCAAATCAATTTTTTTAAAGGACAAATCTGATGGGGGCACGTGCCCCTGTGCCCCGTATGTGCATGATGCCTCTGGCTGGAGTTCCCCGCCAAAGTGAAGAAGATGGCTTTTCTATTTATTTAATCCCCACTTTCACCACCACATGCTGTGCAGTTTATTCTAACAGTTGAAATTAACTGTATTCGTTGGAGACATAAAACAATGGTACTGTGCGCTTGTTCTCACTTATTTAATTGCGTTTACAATGCGCCATATTCAAGTCAGGCTACATAATGAACTTCAGTGAAAAGAAAATAACAAAAATTGCGTAGCGGCGTCGGCGCGCACAAATCAACGCTGTGCTTCTGCGCTGCGGCAGTTGCCAGGGGATATGGAAGGGGAGGGGTTATGATTGGCTGAAGTGGTTTTGTTGCCTTGGCGACGGTGAGGGGTTTGGTTGCGTTACGTGTATGGAGGAAGTAGCTGCCGATGTGATCTCCGACACCGTGTGAGAGACTGAGACAGACACCTGAACACACGATTCCAGCCATACTGCTATTTTACAGGCACCGCGTGCATGAATGTAAGTAGTTGAAAATGAGTCTTTATTTCATTTTATGTTATGAGATATTACAGAATGCTTTGTGTTTTTCTTGGCCGGTGAAAGGCAGCGCGAAGTAAATGGGAGCAGTGACTGATGGCTCGAGCAGCCAGCATGGCAGTTCTATAGCGGACAACATGTACTTCCCCCATTTGTTCTCCGAACTCTAGCTTTGCGTTATGGTATGGTAAGCTTATAAACAATGTTATATTGAAACGTTTCAATTATTTAGTGTTTGTGTTATTTTATTTTTTGCTTAACTGAGTTTCTCAAGTCCACGATATATACTAGACTAGAGCTACCTTGTGCTAAGAAGTTGTCTTTGGCGTCTTGTCTTCCATGTGGCATTAGCTATCGAGCTAACTGTAGCAAACTTCTTTTGTGACCGAGCAGTAGCCAACGAGATACAATTCACCGTCCAATGTTTTTATTATAATTTGAGCATGCATGAAACACTGTTACAGACTTAGATATCAATTGCAACAATGTGTAACGACGGTGGATATTTTGTATCCAGATTGGATGGCTTCGCTACTTTCCCAACAGTTTTAATGGGTCAAATCAAATGACTCGTTTGCGCATGCAGTCATACGATGAAAATGTGTCGTTGTAGATTCTTGACTGTTATGTTTACTCCGTCATGACACGAGTCTGCCTGCGAGTTCGACGATTTCTGTCAGACACCACCTCGATAACTGACTGAACTTATTTCATATTAAGTAATGAGGGCGTGACATTTTTGTCTAATTTGGAGCATGGAACATTTTAAAGTAATCTGAAATAGTATTTTAAACAAGTCGGTGAGTTGTTAATGCAAGGACGCTTTTTCATTTGAGGATAAAATGTAGGGCAACTTTGTTGGGCGACAGTAGCAAGGGGAGGGGGGAATGGTTTCCATGTTTGTGACTTTGTAGCCAGTTTTCCGTGTTGTCGGTCTATCAAACAGCGATAACCTCATTTTATTGTGTGAAAATTGTCAGTGAAATATTTTACTGTTATTGATTCCTCGTTGAGGGAAATTGCCAGTGACACGTGTTCCAGGGGTTATCGAAGAGCTGATCAAGCGAAAGGTAGCTTGCTAACCTTTAATTTATTCCGCTAAACCTCTTCTAATGTCCCATGAGTTGGCCTGCACTCAATGCAATATATATCTGGATGGACATTGAGTCAAATCCTCAATCACTCACATGCACAGATTGTCCCGGAGTTGCAATTTTGTCAGTTGAAATGGAGTGTGGTCTTTGACATAATGCATAATGGGACAGCGACACAGCTCACTGATGATGGAAGAAGTCCCCACAGCAACTCTGAAGACCCTCGTCACATATTGGAGCATATCAGCACGTCACTAGACATGCAATGGGTTTAGTGTCAAATTGCCTTTCGAGTAGCTACAGGTAACTGGCAAAATAAAGGAAACACCAACATAGTGTCTTAAAGGAAATATTTGGACTGTTGCTGTTTTTGTGCATCTCTGAGCAATGTTCTATCGATTCCTGGGGCCATTTCATGTTTTCATGTGTATGTGAGCAATTGCTGTTCAAGCAAGCATAAATTCGTCCGGTATGACTAAGCATTGCGATAAAGCCGCTCTCATTACACTTGAAGTTAATCGGAATGTGACTTCTAAATAGCAAAAACATTAATCATACATGTCAGTAATACTGTAATATCTTATGTTTCACCGAGTCGTGGCTGAACGACGACATGGACAACATACAGCTAGCGGGCTATACGCTACATCGGCAGGATAGAACGGCTGACTCCGGTAAGACAAGGGGTGGCGGTCTGTGTATATTTGTAAACAACAGCTGGTGCACAAAATCAAATACTAAGGAAGTCTCGAGGTTTTGCTCGCCTGAGGTAGAGTATCTCATGATAAGCTGTAGACCACACTATTTACCAAGAGAGTTTTCATCTATATTTAACCCGGACGCTTATAAGAAATCTCGCTATGCCCTCCGACGAACCATCAAACAGGCAAAGAGTCAATACAGGACTAAGATTGAATCGTACTACACCGGCTCTGACGCTCGTCGGATGTGGCAGGGCTTGAAAACTATTACAGACTACATAGGGAAGCACAGCCGCGAGCTGCCCAGTGACACAAGACTTCCAGACGAGCTAAACCACTTCTATGCTCGCTTCGAGGCAAGCAACACTGAAGCATGCATGAGAGCACCAGCTGTTCCGGATGACTATGTGATCACGCTCTCCGTAGCCGATGTGAGTAAGACTTTTAAGCAGGTCACAAGGCCGCAGGGCCAGACGGATTACCAGGACGTGTACTCCGAGCATGTGCTGACCAACTGGCAAGTGTCTTCACTGACATTTTCAACATGTCCCTGACTGAGTCTGTAATACCAACATGTTTCAAGCAGACCACCATAGTGCCCGTGCCCAAGGACAGTAAGATAACCTGCCTAAATGACTACCGACCCGTAGCACTGACGTCTGTAGCCATGAAGTGCTTTGAAAGGCTGGTCATGGCTCACATCAACACCATTATCCCAGAAACCCTAGACCCACTCCAATTTGCATACCGCCCCAACAGATCCACAGATCTTCAATCTCTATTGCACTCCACACTGCCCTTTCCCACCTGGACAAGAGGAACACCTACGTGAGAATGCTATTCATTGACTACAGCTCAGCATTCAACACCATAGTGCCCTCAAAGCTCATCACTAAGCTAAGGATCCTGGGACTAAACACCTCCCTCTGCAACTGGATCCTGGACTTCCTGACGGGCCGCCCCCAGGTGGTAAGGGTAGGTAACAACACATCTTCCACACTGATCCTCAACACGGGGGCCCTCAGGGGTGCGTGCTCAGTCCCCTCCTGTACTCCCTGTTCACCCATGACTGCATGGCCAGGCACGACTCCAACACCATCATTAAGTTTGCCGACGACACAACAGTGGTAGGCCTGATCACAGACAACGATGAGACAGCCTATAGGGAGGAGGTCAGAGACCTGGCCGTGTGGTGCCAGGATAACAACCTCTCCTCAACGTGACCAAGACAAAGGAGATGATTGTGGACTACAGGGAAAAAAAGAGGACTGAGCACGCCCCCATTCTCATCGACGGGGCTGTAGCGGAACAGGTTGAGAGCTTCACATCACCAACGAACTATCATGGTCCAAACACACCAAGACAGTCGTGAAGAGGAGACTGAAAAGATTTGGCATGGGTCCTCAGATCCTCAAAAAATTATACAGCTGCACCATCGAGAGCATTTTTTGGGGGTTTGTATCATTTGATTTACACAACATGCCTACCACTGTGAAGATGCAAAATATTTTCTCTTGTGAAACAAACAAGAAATAATAATATAATAATAATAATAATATGCCATTTAGCAGATGCTTTTATCCAAAGCGACTTAGTCATGTGTGCATACATTTTTACGTATGGGTGGTCCCGGGGATCAAACCCACTAGCCTGGCGTTACAAGCGCCATGCTCTACCAATTGAGCTACAGAGGACCACATAGCTACAGAACTTGAGCGTGCATAATTATTCACCCCCTCCCCCAATGTCAATACTTTGTAGAGCCACCCTTCGTAGCAATTACAGCTGCAAGTCTCTTGGGGTATGTCTCTATAAGCTTGGCACTTCTAGCCACTGGGATTTTTGCCCATTCTTCAAGGCAAAACTGTTCCAGCTCCTTCAAGTTGGATGGGTTCCACTGGTGTACAGCAATCTTTAAGTCATACCACATATTCTCAATTGGATTGAGGTCTGGGCTTTGACTAGGCCATTCCAAGACATTTAAATGTTTCCCCTTAAACCACTCCAGTGTTGCTTTAGCAGTATGCTTAGGGTCATTGTCCTGCTGGAAGGTGCACCTCCATCCCAGTCTCAAATCTCTGGAAGACTGAAACAGGTTTCCCTCAAGAATTTCCATGTATTTAGCGCCATTCATCATTCCTTCAATTCTGACAGTTTCCCAGTCCCTGCCAATGAAAAACATCCCCACAGCATGATGCTGCCACCACCATGCTTCACTGTGGGGATGGTGTTCTTGGGGTGAGAGGTGTTATGGTGTCCATATGTTTGGGGAGTCTCCCACATGCCTTTTGGCGAACACCAAACGTGTTTGCTTATTTTTTTTCTTTAAGCAATGGCTTTTTTCTGCCCACTCTTCTGTAAAGGCTTAAAGTGGTCCTATGGACAGATACTCCAATCTCCGTTGTGGAGCTTTGCAGCTCCTTCAGGGTTATCTTTGGTGTCTTTGTTGCCTCTCTGATTAATGCCCTCCTTGCCTGGTCCGTGAGTTTTGGTGGGCGACCCTCTCTTGGCAGGTTTGTTGTGGTGCCATATTCTTTCCATTTTTTAATAATGGATTCAATGGTGCTCCGTGGGATGTTCAAAGTTTCTGATATTCTTTTATAACCCAACCATGATCTGTACTAATCCACAACTTTGTCCCTGACCTTTTTGGAGAGCTCCTTGGTCTTCATGGTGCTGCTTGCTTGGTGCTGCCCCTTGCTTAGTGGTGTTGCAGACTCTGGGGCCTTTCAGAACAGGTGTATATATACTGAGATCATGTGACCGATCATGTGACACTTAGATTGCACACTGGTGGACTTTATTTAACTAATTATGTGACTTCTGAAGGTAATTGGTTGCACCAGATCTTATTTAGGGGCTTCATAGCAAAGGGGTGAATACATATGCACGCACCACTTTTCCGTTATTTATTTTTTATAATTGTTTGAAACAAGTTAATTTTTCCAATTTTTTTTATTTTTTTTATTTTTTATTTTTTTGTCATTTAGCAGACGCTCTTATCCAGAGCGACTTACAGGAGCAATTCGGGTTAAGTGCCTTGCTCAAGGGCACATCGACAGATTTTTCACCTAGTCGGCTCGGGGATTAGAACCAGCGACCTTTCGGTTACTGGCACAACGCTCTTACCCACTAAGCTACCTGCCGCCCAATTTCACTTCATAAATTTGGACTATATTGTGTATGTCCATTACATGGAATCCAAATAAAAATCCATTTAAATTATAGGTTGTAATGCAACAAAATAGGAAAAACTCCAAGAGGGATGAATACTTTTGCAAGGCACTGTATGCTTCAGAATGAGGTTCTATTCTCATAACACCCCCTTTACCCTACTTGGCCTTCTCATTATCGAAACAGCTTAAGACATTTAAAAAAAAAAAAATTAATAATGATTTCATTTGAAATATATATTTTTTATTTTCAGTTATGTTTAACTCAGGCCTTTTCATTACGGGAGCAATGATACAAAATATTATAAATATTAAATAGTTAATTTTAAAAAAATAAGTTCAGTCAATTTTGGGACTTCGAAAACTGTTACGGCAATGAACATTTTGTGAAAATGTTTGTAAAATGCATACCATCTGTTCACAAAACATAGTAATAGATAAGTACATATCCTAATCTCAGAGATTCAAGAGGACATTTTGTGATTTTTTTGGGGGGGGACAGTTCCGTGAGAATGACTGCTACACTAATAAGTCCATGACGTAATGGATTATCACAAGATTGTCTGACTGTTGGCGGCCAATTCATAATTTTTCTCCAGAGGTATGGCGGTTGGTGTGATAACATACAGTAATATGATCACACAGACACGAGAGGGGATACTGTGTCCCTTTTTTCCTCTTACAGAAGTTACAAATTCAGGATTTCAGTGTAAAAAAATATCCTATGTAAATGATTTGGATTGAAACGTGTTGCCTACTGTAGTTGTCTTGTTATGCAGGCGTGTGTGTGTGACATGAGGGTGGAGAGGGGCAGTGTTCCTGTTTTGCCAAACAGATGCTGTTTGCTGACAATTGTACCACAGATAAACAGTTAAACAAAGCAGGCCTGAGACAAAAGTAGAGGAACAGAAGTGATCAACCTGTCGTTAGATTACTGCCAGGAATTCAGGCCCATAGTGTGTTTGTGTGTGAGCACACTGTACATGATTGGTTTTCTTGGAACCATCTGCTGTTATTATTTTTTCTACCCTGTGTGTTTGCAAGCATGTTTTTTTCTATACCATAGTGTGCACAAGTATAAATGCTTGTAGAGGAGGGCTGCAGTCAGAAGGGTAAGTGTTTTAGCTGCCTGAAATTCTCTCTTTCATGGCATTCATGACTATAAATATGCCCTGCCTATAACCCTAGTAATGCTGCTGCTAACCCTGCTATGGAATGGCTATCTCTCAGTGCAGCGCAGGCACGTGGTGAAAAGATTGTCACAAGTGTGTGTGCGCGCGTGTAGGGGTGTGTGTGGTCGGTCATCTTGGCTGCTCCACATAATAAGGTTATTTAAATTGCCATCATTAGATTCTAGAATCTAAATTCTGTGTGTTGACACACACACACACACACTAACCATATTCAACAGAGTGAAATGAGCCATGCCATTTAATCAAGAAGTGCAATAGAAAGAGCCAGCTTCTTCAATCTTGGTGAATATTCTGTCCTTGTCCTCTGGGACATGTTAAAGTGTACCAGACTGACTGACATTATCCATCTCACTCTGGAGACAAGGGTATGGAACACTAATGGTTCTGAAACATGTAGGAGGCAATAGGTGCTTTGTAACACTTAATACATTCGTCATGCCTTGCCTATAGGCGATAGTTCTATCATAAACATGTATGTTTCACAAGGTAATATGCTAGTTATTCCACTTTCCAAGAAGTAAATGCTGTTAGATTGCATGTTCTTCACATGTATTAGTGTTATGAAGGACTTATAAGGCCTGTATGTGTGTTATTTTAAGGCCCTACCAGTCTGTGAATACAAAGCATTCCCTATTACGTTAACAACAATGCCATGTTATCACAGTGTGATGGACTTTGACCCAGAATGATGAAAGGTTAGCCTATACCTCTTCAGAACTATAGTAGTGGTGTGCTAGGGGATTCTCTCTTAACTGGGGCTGTCTAATGGAGGCCATTGGGATTAGCAGCAGTCCTTAAGAAAGAAGTTGACATGTCTGGAAGTCTTATGGAGAGGAGACGGGAATGGTCAACTAACCTCTCTCACTCCTATTCTTCTATTGACTCCAGTGTGCTAAGGTGCTGCACTCAACACCCTTTATACCCAATTAACACTCAAGGTGCAAAGACAACTGGTGCTCCAACGATAACGATGTGTGTAGCGACTAGGCCTATCTGGAGTAGCGTGTGGGGTTTGAGATGGCATTACAATTAGAAAACACTACTTGCCTGCAGGAACAAAAAAAGTTTGGTGCAGTTCATGTAGCTAACCAGTCTGATCATGAGCCAGTCTAGAAAAGGTCAGAGTGATTTAACAACGACCTTCAAACATTGGGTCCTCTATGGTGTATTATTTGATTTAACCTTGTAGCCAGGGAGTCATGCTGAGACCATCAATAAACAATTACTCTATATCTATAAACACATCAATTACACAATAAATGAAAAGCAAACACAAAAGCAAAACAATAATATGAAACAAACACATTCTTCAGTATAAATAACAGTGGAAGAAAGATCACTAAGACACACAATCACATTAAGTCATAGATGACTGGTTTTGATGGACAGACACGGTAGCAAGATGTTCACCACTCTTTGAAGTCTGTTTACTGTTTCTCAGGCCGTCTAGACTTGACAGTTCATGCAGCTTTAGTATTCTGATCATAGAGTTCTGATCATGGAATTCCCAACATGTCATGCATCTACACCTACGGATTCCCTTTTCCCGGGCTATATTGAAATGCCAATATGCATTCTACAAACGGTGGAATAGGCCAGTCTGCAAGCTAGCAAGCAATGCTAAAGGGATTGCAAACGGGTTAGCGTAACTCTTGTTTTTCTAAATATTTGCTAGCTGGTTAGCATTTATGAGGCCAGCAAACACGTTCCTCACATGCTAGGAACGTATTTCCTCCAACATTATAATGAAAAGGTGCCTCTCGGAGACTTGTGGGAGGAGTGCTGATGATGTCACCCACTGCGCCTTCGGTAGCCTGATTGCGTCCAGACTGAGGAGAAATCTGCACACAATGCATCCCTGACCACCTCCTGATGTGTTAAGCCAGATCTGAACACAATCAGACCACAAAGCGACTTTTGTGCGTCTAGACCCGTCTTTTCAATGTGATCTTCGTATTATGATAGCAGAAGTCGCATGCAAGTGTCAAGTGTAGACAAGACCTCAGTGTTGCATGAAAAAATGAAACAATTCAGTCCTGTATTCAACTCAGGTTGTATAATTTAAAGGTGCAATATGCAGAATTCGCGCCGCCATTTCCTGGTTGCAAAAATCCAAATAGTTCGCCTAATTTCAGTTTGTGACAAAATAAGTGTAGAGAATCGTTGTTACCATCTAACCCGCTGTGAAGTATATTTTAAATAACCAAAAATATTGTGTTTTCAGCTTTTTGAAGCTGGTGTACAAAACCGAAAGTAAAAGACGCAAAAACAAAACTAAGAACAGGAAGCATAGAAACAGCGCACATGGAACAGATCTAACGCTTCTTAGACTTGCTTTCAATGAATGACAGATCTACTGCGTAACTCACATTTCTATGTGAATTTGGTCGGTTCGCCCAGAAAGTTCCATATTGCAGCTTTAAAGGAAGTGAAAGAGGAGCAGAAAAACTATGTCTGTCTCAGTTCTTTATTTTAGTCTCCCTGATTCATGTCAGGACCATCACACCTTCTTGTCCTCTCTCTGAACAGTCCCTCTTCTCCTGCTCCGTCTCTGGTGGCTTCTGGTTTATCCCACTGAACCAGCCAACTTGGCTGTTGCCACTGCCTCCTATCAACCCATCAAGGCTCTTGTCTGTCTGCTGATATGATCTGGCCTTTGTTTGGAGGTTACTGCTTTTAATGACTGCAGCTGCTCGCATTTTCAATCTCCTGACACACACCCACCGCTCAGAGCAACAGTTGCTATGTACCTTCTGAAAGCTTCGGTCTCTGATCCTGTCTGTTTAAGACTAGTGTGACTTTACTAGTGATGGGGGGAAAAATGGATACGGTTACATACCGGGATATTGTACCGTATCATTTTGACAATATTACAATATTTTTGCGCTAGTTGGCTGTACCTGCACCAAAACTCCAGTATTTTTCCTTCATAGCTTGTTCTCCATCTTCTTTTTAAATAGGAAGCCAATTTGTTTTCAGCACTTATTTCCATGACTGATCAAACCACTCTATTGTCCCTCTGCAGCAGACATATGGTGAGAAATATGTTTGGAACAATAAAATTGCTGTATCGAATTGCAGTACATATAGAATTGTGAGAATCGCAGTACATATCATATCGGTACCTAAGTATCTAGACAATATCATATCGTGAGTTCTCTGGCAATTCCAAGCCCTAGACTTAACTGAGTGTTAAGGCTTTAGGGAACGTGTTAATTGGGCATGTTTTGGGATCTGCATGTGTTTGGCCGTGCAGAGTTCAGTGTACATGGACCGTCATTGTTCTGCGAGTTTAGAACTGCGTCACGTTTTGAGGCTGTAGACATCTCTGAATTTGACACAGCCACTTTGCATTTAGTCCCTCAGAAACCTCCCTCCGATTTCGGAGAGTGAGGCGGTCTGAGACCGTTGTAAGGGTCACTCTTTGTTTAATAAACAGGCTGGGTTTAATAGAGATGCAGGACATAGAGCAGCTTGGCTGACACAGATCAGCATTTTGGGGAGGTGAGGGTGCTCAGCTGTTTCATTGTCAGCTGCAGAGAAACAGCCTATCCACTAGGGTGGTGCTGCTGTGGTTTTAAAGGCTTCTGTGTAGTACAGTAACACAGAATTCATAATGGTGTAGGCCTATGTTTAAAGAATGCACAATGACTCACATTGGTGTCAAATTATTACATTGCAATCAATGTCAAGAAAAAAGCTGAGAGGAGAGCGTTATTAGATTATGAAATAATTATTATGTTACGTCATTGATTTTGAATTGACAAGTATTCACAAGCTTTGCTGGCATTCTCCACACAAATAAATTTCTGGAATGAGCGCAAGCATTTTAATTTGTTTAGAAAGTTGCCTTGTACTGGTCTTTAAGACATGATTCTGCAGCATGTGAGTTCTGCCACGTAGCTCTGTGTTAGCTGGTGCAATGTTTGCACACCGACTGACTGAACTCAAAACCACATGACCCCTACGAGATAGAGTATCAGTGTTCAGCGATGGCTGAGTTGTACTTTGGAAGGCCTTCACATCGTTTACCCAGAGCATACTTGCCAGCTGGTCAGCGCAGCTTCACTGACATTTTCAACCTCTCCCTGACCCAGTCCGTAATACCTACATGTTTCAAGCTGACCACCATAGTCCCTGTGCCCAAGAACACCAAGGTAACCTGTCTAACTGATTATCGCCCCGTAACACTCACATCTGTAGCCATGAAATGCTTTGAAATGCTGGTCATGGCTCACATCATCCCAGACACCCTGGACCCACACCAATTCGCATACTGCCGCAACAGATCCACAGATTACGTAAACTCTATTGCACTCCACACTGCCCTTTCCCACCTGGACAAAAGGAACACCTACGTGAGAATGCTGTTCATTGACTACAGCTCAGCGTTAAACACCATAGTGCCCTCAAAGCTCATTACTAAGTTAAGGACTCTGGGACTGAACACCTCCCTCTGCAACTGGCTCCTGGACTTCCTGACGGGCCGCCCCCAGGTGGTGAGGATAGGCAACAACACATCTGCCACGCTGGATGTGATTTTTACATGTAGAATCACATGAAAAAGTCAGCAGTCAGACATCAGCAGCGCGCTGAACGATCGGTAGACAAACGGAGATCCACATTCCAGTGCAACCCTTTAGTTTAGCCTACTTCTTTATATATATATATATATATATATATATATATATATATATATATATATATATATATATATATATATATATATATATATATATATATATATATATATATATACACACATACATAGCTACCAGTCAAAAGTTTGGACACACCTACTCATTCAAGGGTTTTTCTTTAATTTTTTACTATTTTTTACATTGTAGAATAATAGTGAAGACATCAAAACTATTAAATAACACATATGGAATCATGTAGTAAACAAATCAAAATATATTTTATATTTGAGATTCTTCAAATAGCCACCCTTTGCCTTGATGACAGCTTTGCACACTCTTGGCATTCTCTCAACCAGCTTCATGAGGTAGTCACCTGGAATGCATTTCAATTAACAGGTGTGGCTTTCTTACATTTACATTTGAGTCATTTAGCAGACACTCTTATCCAGAGCGACTTAAAATTAGTGAGTGCATACATTTGTGGAATTTATTTCCTTCTTAATGCGTTTGAGCCAATCAGTTGAGTTGTGACAAGGTAGGGGGGTACACAGAAGATAGCCCTATTTGATAAAATACCAAGTCCATATTATGGCAAGAACAGCTCAAATAAGCAAAGAGAAATGACAGTCCATCATTACTTTAAAACATGAAGGTCAGTCAATATGGAACATTTCAAGAACTTTGAAAGTTTCTTCAAGTGCAGTCACAAAAACCATCAAGTGCTATGATGAAACTGGCTCTCATGAGGACCACCACAGGAATGGAAGACCCGGAGTCAACTCTGCTGCAGAGGATAAGTTAATTAGTTACCAGCCTCAGAAATTGCAGCCCAAATAAATGCTTCACAGAGTTCAAGTAACAGACACATCTCAACATCAACTGTTTGCTGCAAAGAAACCACTACTAAAGGACACCAATAATAATAAGAGACCTGCTTGGGCCAAGAAACACGACCAATGGACATTAGACCGGTGGAAATCTGTCCTTTGGTCTGGAGTCCAAATTTGAGATTTTTGGTTCCAACCGCCGTGTCTTTGTGAGACGCAGTGTGGGTGAACGGATGATCTCCGCATGTGTAGTTCCCACCGTAAAGCATGGAGGCAAAGGTGTTATGGTGTGGGGGTACAGCATTGAAGGTCCCCAAGAACACAGTGGCCTCCATCATTCTTAAATGGGAGAAGTTTGTAACCACCAAGACTCTTCCTAGAGCTGGTGGCCTGGCTAAACTGGGCAATCGGGGGAGAAGGGCCTTGGTCAGGGAGGTGACCAAGAACCCGATGGTCACTCTGACAGAGCTCCAGAATTCCTCTGTAGGGATGGGAGAACCCTCCAGAAGGACAGCCATCTCTGCAGCACTCCACCAATCAGGCCTTTATGGTAGAGTGGCCAGACGGAAGCCACTCCTCAGTAAAAGGCACATGACAGCCCACTTGGAGTTTGCCAGAAGGCACCTAAAGGACTCAGACCATGAGAAACAAGATTCTCTGGTCTGATGAAACCAAGATTGAACTCTTGGCCTGAATGCCAAGCGTCACGTCTGGAGGAATCCTGGCACCATCCCTATGGTGAAGCACGGTGGTGGCATTCTGCAGTGATACGCCATCCCATCTGGTTACGCCATCCTGTGTGTGTGTGTGTGTGTGTGTATACATATACACACACTCACACACCGTCAGGTCCATAAGTATTTGGACATTGACACAATTTGCATCATTTTGGCTCTGTATGCCACCACAATAGATTTGAAAGGAAACAATATATTTTAGAATACTTAGTGTTTGTCTGGGCTTGCTAGCAGTAGCCACTAGCCAGCCAGCAGGGTCCAGCCACTGAGGTATAATAAGAGCTGGAGACTGCGTCCAAGATGTCCGCCTGTTGTGTTCAAGGTAATCTACTCACATTCGCATACGCCGATTCATGGCTAATC
This sequence comes from Coregonus lavaretus, assembly GCF_964263955.1. Classification (NCBI taxonomy): domain Eukaryota; kingdom Metazoa; phylum Chordata; class Actinopteri; order Salmoniformes; family Salmonidae; genus Coregonus; species Coregonus lavaretus. The sequence continues at coordinate 4,269,978 of NC_139988.1, forward strand.
TACTGTATATCCGGGTTGCAACCGGTTGATACGGACCAACATCACATACACTAGCACTCAGTGCGCACAGGGAGCAGTGCAAGCAGCGACGACATCATCACTGTATTATCCAAAAACATGGGAGACAGATGAATATAAAATGTTATTATCTTCGGCTGTGAGTGATGGAAAAGAAACCGGCCTCAGCAACAATTATTTGAATAATTCAATGGATGTTTTGTGCACAAAGCTGATGACTAAAGGGTCTTATTAGGAATTTTCAAATCTGACATCTCTATGTGGCCGTCTATGGAAATTGTCCTTCAGGGCCGGGCGTCAGTTAAACTGCAGTACCGACGCAAAACTGTAGGAGCAGTCAGAACCGTGCTTCTAGACCGGAACCAGAGACAGTACAGCATGAAGATGGGCAGAAGCTGTTTCTCCAATAGAAATCCCAGATCACGCTTGTAGGCGATGTGTTAGCGTCGTTGGCTAGCTAAGCTCATGTGCAGAAAGACGTTATCGGGTCTAACGGTCGTCTCGCACCGAACTGCACATGTGCAGGCCGTCAAATCAAAGTCACGCCTTCAATATGCAGTTGTTTTTGACTAATGAAAATGTCTGTCACTTTCTCGAGGTAGGAGTAATAACATGTTCAACTACTTAAGACATTGTCTCTAATCTAGATTATACCTTTAGATTTCGAGAAAAGTTAACAACTAAGGAAGAAGGTTTCACTTCTCTCATTGACTTCTTAAACCCCAAACCCCGGCCTTGTCTGCTTGGTCTGCTTCACACGTGTTCCCGGAAGTCTCGCCATGTTGCGCCTCTGGGTTTAGAAACTCTATGCCTGAACTCTGGGCCCTTGGGTCCAGCAGCCCTGGGCAGAGCATTACACCCTGGGAGATTAAATGCACTCTGGAAATTGTAGTATGCTGTGTAAAATCCATTGTATTTCTATGGTGTGTAGACTATTGCAATATACAGTGGGGAAAAAAGTATTTAGTCAGCCACCAATTGTGCAAGTTCTCCCACTTAAAAAGATGAGAGAGGCCTGTAATTTTCATCATAGGTACACGTCAACTATGACAGACAAATTGAGAGAGAAAAATTTATGAATTTATTTGCAAATTATGGTGGAAAATAAGTATTTGGTCACCTACAAACAAGCAAGATTTCTGGCTCTCACAGACCTGTAACTTCTTCTTTAAGAGGCTCCTCTGTCCTCATTTACATTTACATTTACATTTTAGTCATTTAGCAGACGCTCTTATCCAGAGCGACTTACAGGAGCAATTAGGGTTAAGTGCCTTGCTCAAGGGCACATTAACGTCATTTAGCAGACGCTCTTAGCCAGAGCGACTCACAAATTGGTGCGTTCACCCTATAGCCAGTGGGATAACCACTTTACAATTTGGGGCGGGGGGGGGGGTTAGAAGGAATACTTTATCCTATCCCAGGTATTCCTTAAAGAGGTGGGGTTTCAAATGTCTCCGGAAGGTGGTGAGTGACTCCGCTGTCCTGGCGTCGTGAGGGAGCTTGTTCCACCATTGGGGTGCCAGAGCAGCGAACAGTTTTGACTGGGCTGAGCGGGAGCTATGCTTCCGCAGAGGAAGGGGAGCCAGCAGGCCAGAGGTGGATGAACGCAATGCCCTCGTTTGGGTGTAGGGACTGATCAGAGCCTGAAGGTACAGAGGTGCCGTTCCCCTCACTGCTCCATAGGCAAGCACCATGGTCTTGTAGCGGATGCGAGCTTCAACTGGAAGCCAGTGGAGTGTGCGGAGGAGGGGGGTGACGTGAGAGAACTTGGGAAGGTTGAACACCAGACGGGCTGCGGCATTCTGGATGAGTTGTAGGGGTTTAATGGCACAGGCAGGGAGGCCAGCCAACAGCGAGTTGCAGTAGTCCAGACGGGAGATGACAAGTGCCTGGATTAGGACCTGTGCCGCTTCCTGTGTAAGGCAGGGTCGTACTCTCCGAATGTTGTAGAGCATGAACCTGCAGGAGCGGGTCACCGCCTTGATGTTGGCGGAGAACGACAGGGTGTTGTCCAGGGTCACGCCTAGGCTCTTCGCACTCTGGGAGGAGGACACAGCGGAGTTGTCAACCGTGATGGCGAGATCATGGAACGGGCAGTCCTTCCCCGGGAGGAAGAGCAGCTCCGTCTTGCCAGGGTTCAGCTTGAGGTGGTGATCCGTCATCCATACTGATATGTCTGCCAGACATGCAGAGATGCGATTCGCCACCTGGTTATCAGAAGGGGGAAAGTCGTTACCTGTATTAATGGCACCTGTTTGAACTTGTTATCAGTATAAAAGACACCTGTCCACAACCTCAAACAGTCACACTCCAAACTCCACTATGGCCAAGACCAAAGAGCTGTCAAAGGACACCAGAAACAAAATTGTAGACCTGCACCAGGCTGGGAAGACTGAATCTGCAATAGGTAAGCAGCTTGGTTTGAAGAAATCAACTGTGGGAGCAATTATTAGGAAATGGAAGACATCTGGGGCTCCACGCAAGATCTCACCCCGTGGGGTCAAAATGATCACAAGAACGGTGAGCAAAAATCCCAGAACCACACGGGGGGACCTAGTGAATGACCTGCAGAGAGCTGGGACCAAAGTAACAAAGCCTACCATCAGTAACACACTACGCCGCCAGGGACTCAAATCCTGCAGTGCCAGACGTGTCCCCCTGCTTAAGCCAGTACATGTCCAGGCCCGTCTGAAGTTTACTAGAGTGCATTTGGATGATCCAGAAGAGGATTGGGAGAATGTCATATGGTCAGATGAAACCAAAATAGAACTTTTTGGTAAAAACTCAACTCGTCGTGTTTGGAGGACAAAGAATGCTGAGTTGCATTCAAAGAACACCATACCTACTGTGAAGCATGGGGGTGGAAACATCATGCTTTGGGGCTGTTTTTCTGCAAAGGGACCAGGATGACTGATCCGTGTAAAGGAAAGAATGAATGGGGCCATGTATCGTGAGATTTTGAGTGAAAACCTCCTTCCATCAGCAAGGGCATTGAAGATGAAATGTGGCTGGGTCTTTCAGCATGACAATGATCCCAAACACACCGCCCGGGCAACGAAGGAGTGGCTTTGTAAGAAGCATTTCAAGGTCCTGGAGTGGCCTAGCCAGTCTCCAGATCTCAACCCCATAGAAAATCTGTGGAGGGAGTTGAAAGTCCGTGTTGCCCAGCAACAGCCCCAAAACATAACTGCTCTAGAGGAGATCTGCATGGAGGAATGGGCCAAAATACCAGCAACAGTGTGTGAAAACCTTGTGAAGACTTACAGAAAACGTTTGACCTGTGCCATTGCCAACAAAGGGTATATAACAAAGTATTGAGAAACTTTTGTTATTGACCAAATACTTATTTTCCACCATAATTTGCAAATAAATTCATTAAAAATCCTACAATGTGATTTTCTGCATTTTTTCCCCCTCATTTTGTCTGTCATAGTTGACGTGTACGTATGATGAAAATTACAGGCCTCTCATCTTTTTAAGTGGGAGAACTTGCACAATTGGTGGCTGACTAAATACTTTTTTTTCCCTATTTTAAACTATTCATTTAATACATTAAAATATTTAGCTGTAATGATTAATGAATCATTGGTCAAATGAATGTAATTTGACCCAATATTATGGCCATAGATGAGCAAATAACCCTGATGTATGAAGAACATTTTTTTTATGCACTCACTAACTGTAAGTCGCTCTGGATAAGAGAGTTTGCTAAATGACTAAAATGTACAGTGGGGAGAACAAGTATTTAATACACTGCCGATTTTGCAGGTTTTCCTACTTACAAAGCATGTAGAGGTCTGTAATTTTTATCATAGGTACACTTCAACTGTGAGAGACGGAATCTAAAACAAAAATCCAGAAAATCACATTGTATGATTTTTAAGTAATTAATTTGCATTTTATTGTATGACATAAGTATTTATTTGATACATCAGAAAAGCAGAACTTAATATTTGGTACAGAAACCTTTGTTTGCAATTACAGAGATCATACGTTTCTTGTAAGTCTTGACCAGGTTTGCACACACTGCAGCAGGGATTTTGGCCCACTCCTCCATACAGACCTTCTCCAGATCCTTTAGGTTTCGGGGCTGTCGCTGGGCAATACGGACTTTCAGCTCCCTCCAAAGATTTTCTATTGGGTTCAGGTCTGGAGACTGGCTAGGCCACTCCAGGACCTTGAGATGCTTCTTACGGAGCCACTCCTTAGTTGCCCTGGCTGTGTGTTTCGGGTCGTTGTCATGCTGGAAGACCCAGCCACGACCCATCTTCAATGCTCTTACTGAGGGAAGGAGGTTGTTGGCCAAGATCTCGCGATACATGGCCCCATCCATCCTCCCCTCAATACGGTGCAGTCGTCCTGTCCCCATTTGCAGAAAAGCATCCCCAAAGAATGGTGTTTCCACCTCCATGCTTCACGGTTGGGATGGTGTTCTTGGGGTTGTACTCATCCTTCTTCTTCCTCCAAACACGGCGAATGGAGTTTAGACCAAAAAGCTCTATTTTTGTCTCATCAGACCACATGACCTTCTCCCATTCCTCCTCTGGATCATCCAGATGGTCATTGGCAAACTTCAGACGGGCCTGGACATGCGCTGGCTTGAGCAGGGGGACCTTGCGTGCGCTGCAGGATTTTAATCCATGACGGCGTAGTGTGTTACTAATGGTTTTCTTTGAGACTGTGGTCACAGCTCTCTTCAGGTCATTGACCAGGTCCTGCCGTGTAGTTCTGGGCTGATCCCTCACCTTCCTCATGATCATTGATGCCCCACGAGGTGAGATCTTGCATGGAGCCCCAGACCGAGGGTGATTGACCGTCATCTTGAACTTCTTCCATTTTCTAATAATTGCGCCAACAGTTGCCTTCTCACCAAGCTGCTTGCCTATTGTCCTGTAGCCCATCCCAGCCTTGTGCAGGTCTACAATTTTATCCCTGATGTCCTTACACAGCTCTCTGGTCTTGGCCATTGTGGAGAGGTTGGAGTCTGTTTGATTGAGTGTGTGGACAGGTGTCTTTTATACAGGTAACGACTTCAAACAGGTGTAGTTAATACAGGTAATGAGTGGAGAACAGGAGGCCTTCTTAAAGAAAAACTAACAGGTCTGTGAGAGCCGGAATTCTTACTGGTTGGTTGGTGATCAAATACTTATGTCATGCAATAAAATGCAAATTAATTACTTAAAAATCATACAATGTGATTTTCTGGATTTTTGTTTTAGATTCCGTCTCTCACAGTTGAAGTGTACCTATGATAGAAATTACAGACCTCTACATGCTTTGTAAGTAGGAAAACCTGCAAAATCGGCAGTGTATCAAATACTTGTTCTCCCCACTGTAAATGTATCAAATTACATTTTAAAACAGTTTATTGTAAAATTATTTTGTATGCTCTCAGATATGGTTTTGCATAAGAACAAATTAAGATATTCTGTTATTTAATAATGTTTTATAGAATTTTATGAATTGAAGATATTCTAATTGTTTTTTTAGTTCTACCAGTTATCAACATATTGTTCAGTGTTTAAAAAAATAAAGCCCTGTGGTTATTCTGTTGTGGTTATTCTGTGACTTTAGCTAACACGCTTTTCTTTTTCTTTGCCGTGGTTTCGGTATCGGTACAACACTAAGTTATTGTGGTGCTCGTCCCTGTTGTTGGTCATTTTGTTTTCATCCTCAACTTTGTGTTTGGTTAAAACTGTTTATTATTTCCCTCTGTTTGTCTGACAGTGCATGCTGTGGCAATGGGTACATTCTGCAGACGCACATGCACACACCTTTTGAAAGGGCTATTCTCCCTCTCTGTGAGTTTCTCTCTCTGTGAGTTGGGCCGTCTTTGTAAATGAACTTCCTCACCAGGCCCGAGGCGTTTCCCCCTTGCTCAGTCCTCTGTTTAGAATACTTTTGGGCTTGTGAAATGTCGCCAGAGCAAAAACAACTGCTCCTTTGTATGAGGAGAAAGCGAGGCTGAATCTAATGTCTTTGTGTCAACTCAACTCTGTTTGCTTTCACCTCTAGCACAGAGTAGACCCACATCCATTTCTCAGTGTCAGAAAATATTCAACCTCATTGAGGAATGCCCCCATTAGACTACTGTAGTATCTCTAACCTGTCATCAGTGGAGCTGCCTGTCTGCTGCACTCAGACGGACTAGACACACACACACACACACAAACCAGTTTGACCAACAGAGTAAGACACAAACTACTCTGTCTTACTACTTGTTTGAATAACAGACAGACCAGGTTGTAAAGTAACCCCCACTGTAACAAGTATCAGTTGAAATCTAACCAACCTTTTGTCATAATGTGTGCGTAAGTATTGTGACACACTATCTATTACAGAGGTGTTAGAGGTTTGAGTCAATAGTTTTGGTGTGGTGTGTGTCTGCCTGCTTTTATCCACCTCTATCAACCTCAAAGTGGCATGTTGTGGTCCTCTGTAGCTCAGCTGGTAGAGCACGGCGCTTGTAACGCCAAGGTAGTGGGTTCGATTCCCGGGACCACCCATACACAAAAATGTATGCACGCATGACTGTAAGTCGCTTTGGATAAAAGCGTCTGCTAAATGGCTTATTATTATTATTATTATGTTTAGATATCAATGCAACGTTTGAATTGTAGTGTGGTGCCATTGAAATTTGTTTTAGTTTGTAAGGTAGGCTTTTACTGCACTCTCAAGGAATGACAGTGTTTTTCTGACATCTGGGCTGCTGTCTCTCTCCTCCTCTCTCTTCTCTGTCTCTCTGTCAGTGTAGCCTCGTCTTTGTGAGGGAGGTTTGAGGAGAATGGGGGTAGACTGCTGGCCTCAGCACTTTGAGCGGAGCGTGTATTGATTTCTCCTCATGCCTCGCTCTGCCACAGAGTATAGTACAATCACTTCCCTTTACAGCTAGGCCCTGCTGCCACGGCAACCACTCTGCAGATCAGGAGATAGGCTTCTCTTCTTCTGTTTTTCTGACTTATTTTCTGTCTCTACTGTACCCACTAAGGCCATCACATTTTTCTGTACACATCTACAGAGAACTGGCTGGGGAGACGTCATTAAGTCACCACAAACCTAATGCCTCTGCATGTTATTTTGTGTCTTTAAATCAGTGCATTAGAAGGATAAAGTTTCCAAGGGAAAAACCCTAATATGCCTCTGCACCTGTCGTCTTGTCTGTCTGTTACCACATTCATAATGGAGGGCCGGGGCTGGCCGGATGGAGAGGCGGGTTGTTTTAAATTGCAGATGAGCCGATAGGCCACCATCTGGGCCGGTGCTGCTCCAGTAACAATTTGCTTAGCATTGAGATAAGTCAACAAGCTAATATCTCTCATTAGCGCGCTCTCTCTCTCTCCACCCCTCAACTCTCACACACAAGTGGCCCATTAACCAGCTAGCGCACCCCTCGCTCACCTTGCTGCGTCCCACTTTGATGCCTTTTTATAAGATCAAGGATAATGATGGTAATCATAACAGCGATGATAATTCACTACGCAGCAGGAACGCGCTAATCACCTAAAAGCTCTTCCTGTGTGATCTTTGGATGGATGGATGGATGCCCTTCAGCTAGTGTTTTTGGTCTGTCCTCTAACACACACATATATATATACAGTGGGGGAAAAAAGTATTTAGTCAGCCACCAATTGTGCAAGTTCTCCCACTTAAAAAGATGAGAGAGGCCTGTAATTTTCATCATAGGTACACGTCAACTATGACAGACAAAATGAGAAGAAAAAAATCCAGAAAATCACATTGTAGGATTTTTTATGAATTTATTTGCAAATTATGGTGGAAAATAAGTATTTGGTCACCTACAAACAAGCAATATTTCTGGCTCTCACAGACCTGTATCTTCTTCTTTAAGAGGCTCCTCTGTCCTCCACTCGTTACCTGTATTAATGGCACCTGTTTGAACTTGTTATCAGTATAAAAGACACCTGTCCACAACCTCAAACAGTCACACTCCAAACTCCACTATGGCCAAGACCAAAGAGCTGTCAAAGGACACCAGAAACAAAATTGTAGACCTGCACCAGGCTGGGAAGACTGAATCTGCAATAGGTAAGCAGCTTGGTTTGAAGAAATCAACTGTGGGAGCAATTATTAGGAAATGGAAGACATACAAGACCACTGATAATCTCCCTCGATCTGCAAGATCTCACCCCGGGGGCTCAAAATGATCACAAGAACGGTGAGCAAAAATCCCAGAACCACACGGGGGGACCTAGTGAATGACCTGCAGAGAGCTGGGACCAAAGTAACAAAGCCTACCATCAGTAACACACTACGCCGCCAGGAATTCAAATCCTGCAGTACCAGATGTGTCCCCCTGCTTAAGCCAGTACATGTCCAGGCCCGTCTGAAGTTTGCTAGAGTGCATTTGGATCATCCAGAAGAGGATTGGGAGAATGTCATATGGTCAGATGAAACCAAAATATAATTTTTTGGTAAAAACTAAACTCGTCGTGTTTGGAGGACAAAGAATGCTGAGTTGCATCCAAAGAACACCATACCTACTGTGAAGCATGGGGGTGGAAACATCATGCTTTGGGGCTGTTTTTCTGCAAAGGGACCAGGACGACTGATCCGTGTAAAGGAAAGAATGAATGGGGCCATGTATCGTGAGATTTTGAGTGAAAACCTCCTTCCATCAGCAAGGGCATTGAAGATGAAACGTGGCTGGGTCTTTCAGCATGACAATGATCCCAAACACACTGCCCGGGCAACGAAGGAGTGGCTTCGTAAGAAGCATTTCAAGGTCCTGGAGTGGCCTAGCCAGTCTCCAGATCTCAACCCCATAGAAATCTTTGGAGGGAGTTGAAAGTCCGTGTTGCCCAGCGACAGCCCCAAAACATCACTGCTCTAGAGGAGATCTGCATGGAGGAATGGGCCAAAATACCAGCAACAGTGTGTGAAAACCTTGTGAAGACTTACAGAAAACGTTTGACCTGTGTCATTGCCAACAAAGGTTATATAACAAAGTATTGAAAAACTTTTGTTATTGACCAAATACTTATTTTCCACCATAATTTGCAAATAAATTCATTAAAAATCCTACAATGTGACTTTCTGGAAAAAATATTCTCATTTTGTCTGTCATAGTCGACGTGTACCTATGATGAAAATTACAGGCCCCTCTCATCTTTTTAAGTGGGAGAACTTGCACAATTGGTGGCTGACTAAATACTTTTTTCCCCCACTGTATATATATATATATATATATATATATATATATATATATATATATATATATATATATATATATATATATATATATATACATACACACACAGTGGGGAGAACAAGTATTTGATACACTGCCAATTTTGCAGGTTTTCCTACTTACAAAGCATGTAGAGGTCTGTCATTTTTATCATAGGTACACTTCAACTGTGAGAGACGGAATCTAAAACAAAAATCCAGAAAATCACATTGTATGATTTTTAAGTAATTAATTTGCATTTTATTGCATGACATAAGTATTTGATCACCAACCAACCAGTAAGAATTCCGGCTCTCACAGACTTGTTAGTTTTTCTTTGAAGCCCTCCTGTTCTCCACTCATTACCTGTATTAACTGCACCTGTTTGAACTTGTTCCCTGTATAAAAGACACCTGTCCACACACTCAATCAAACAGACTCCAACCTCTCCACAATGGCTAAGACCAGAGAGCTGTGTAAGGACATCAGGGATACAATTGTAGACCTGCACAAGGCTGGGATGGGCTACAGGACAATGGGCAAGCAGCTTGGTGAGAAGGCAACAACTGTTGGCGCAATTATTAGAAAATGGAAGAAGTTCAAGATGACGGTCAATCAACCTCGGTCTGGGGCTCCAAGCAAGATCTCACCTCGTGGGGCATCAATGATCATGAGGAAGGTGAGCGATCAGCCCAGAACTACACGGCAGGACCTGGTCAATGACCTGAAGAGAGCTGGGACCACAGTCTCAAAGAAAACCATTAGTAACACACTACGCCGTCATGGATTAAAATCCTGCAGTGCACGCAAGGTCCCCCTGCTCAAGCCAGCGCATGTCCAGGCCCGTCTGAAGTTTGCCAATGACCATCTGGATGATCCAGAGGAGGAATGGGAGAAGGTCATGTGGTCTGATGAGACAAAAATAGAGCTTGTTGGTCTAAACTCCACTCGCCGTGTTTGGAGGAAGAAGAAGGATGAGTACAACCCCAAGAACACCATCCCAACCGTGAAGCATGGAGGTGGAAACATCATTCTTTGGGGATGCTTTTCTGCAAAGGGGACAGGATGACTGCACCGTATTGAGGGGAGGATGGATGGGGCCATGTATCCCGAGATCTTGGCCAACAACCTCCTTCCCTCAGTAAGAGCATTGAAGATGGGTCGTGGCTGGGTCTTCCAGCATGACAACGACCCGAAACACACAGCCAGGGCAACTAAGGAGTGGCTCCGTAAGAAGCATCTCAAGGTCCTGGAGTGGCCTAGCCAGTCTCCAGACCTGAACCCAATAGAAAATCTTTGGAGGGAGCTGAAAGTCTGTATTGCCCAGCGACAGCCCCAAAACCTGAAGGATCTGGAGAAGGTCTGTATGGAGGAGTGGGCCAAAATACCTGCTGTTGTTTTAGGTTCCGTCTCTCACAGTTGAAGTGTACCTATGATAAAAATTACAGACCTCTACATGCTTTGTAAGTAGGAAAACCTGCAAAATCGGCAGTGTATCAAATACTTGTTCTCCCTACTGTATGTATATATATATATATATATATTAGTTGAAGTCGGAAGTTTACATACACTTTGGTTGGAGTCATTAAAACTAGTTTTTCAACCACTCCACAAATTTATTTTTAACAAACTATAGTTTTGGCAAGTCGGTTAGGACTTCTACTTTGTGCATGACACAAGTAATCTTTCCAACAATTGTTTACAGACAGATTATTTCACTTAAACTTCACTGTATCACAATTCCAGTGGGTTAGAAGTTTACATACACTAAGTTTACTGTGCCTTTAAACAGCTTGGAAAATCCCAGAAAATGATGTCATGGCTTTAGAAGCTTCTGATAGGCTAATTGACAACATTTGAGTCAATTGGAGGTGTACCTGTGGATTTATTTCAAGGCCTACCTTCAAACCAAGATGGCGTAGCAGTGCAGTCGTGTTTTTTTTCTTCTGTGTCCTTGTGTAAATAGCCAGTTTCTTGTTGTTTGTCTATTTTGTATATATTTCTAAATTGTACGTTTCATTCTTTAACTAAATATACTTTCCTGCAACCCGCCTCACCCAATGTGGAAAGGATTCTATTATTTCTTTATAACTTTTATCAAGAACCTTAAGCTGAAATTAGTCTAGCTGCAACCGAATGGCTACTTGCTATTAGCCACCGTTAGCGTCTTCACCATTGTCCCTGGCCTGCACTACCCACCAGCCAGCTCTAGCTCTAGCCTAGACAATTCGTCGGCCAGTCTGCACAGCGTGCTATCGACCCAGAGCATATCGGATTTTCTGCCGGAATCACTGGACCCTAGTGCCGGATCATCGCAACCAGCTAGCTGCAACCTGTTGTTGGCTAATTACCATTGCCCCTTAGCAAGCACCAGTTAGCCTTGAGCTAGCCTTGAGCCAGGCCCATCTCCCGGCTATCTACCTCTCTGTCAACCGGACGGGACCTCCTAGTGTTGACACTGAGCCCCGCCGATCCAACACGACTGGTTTGCCGACGAAATCGTCTGTGGTTTCAACAGGCTTCCCATTACGACGTCGACCACGAAGATCCATCTGCTAGCCCCGGCCCGCTAGCACACGCAAACTACAGCCGTGCTTCCTGCTCGCTGTGCTGAAGCACCAATTTGAACTGCTCTCGGACTCACATATTGCTGTTCACTGGACCTTATGATCACTCAGCTGCACAGCTGATGCCTGCTGGACTGTTCCTTTACACGGTACCCTGTCCTGTTTAGCCTCAGCCCAAACTTTATCGCCATTACCAGTTGTTGTCTTAGCTCTCTCTAATAACACCTGTGATTGCTTTATGCCTCTCTCCCATGTCAATATGCCTATTGCTGTTCCAGTTAGTTCTTATTATACAATTTCACTGTAGAACCCCAAGTCCCTCTCAAACTGCCTCAAATAGTTCCTTTGTTCCACCCCCCCATACACGCGGAGACCGGCTCAATCGGTGCCTCCAGTGATGCTCTCTCTTTCATGGTTACCCAACACTTAGGTTTACCTCAACTGTACTCATATCCTTCCATATCCTTTTCTGTACATAATGGCCTGAATCTTTTCTACAACGCCCGGAAATCTGCCCCCTTTATTCTCTGTACCCAACGCACTAGAAGACCAGTTCTTAAAGCCTTTAGCCGTATCCTTATTCTAGTCCTCCTCTGTTCCTCTGGTGATGTAGAGGCTAACCCAGGCCCTGCAGCCCCCAGTATCACTCCTACTCCCCAGGAGCTATCATTTGTTGACTTCTGTAACCTTAAAAGCCTTGGTTTCTTGCATGTTAATATCAGAAGCCTCCTTCCTAAGTTTGAGTTATTCACTGCGTTAGCACACACTGCCAACCCTGATGTTCTAGCAGTGTCTGAATCTTGGCTTAGGAAGGCCACCAAAAATTCAGAAATGTCCATCCCGAACTACAACATTTTCCGTCTAGATAGAACTAACAAAGGGGGTGGAGTTACAATCTACTGTAGAGAGAGCCTGCAGAGCTCTATCATACTATCCAGGTCTGTGCCCAAACAGTTTGAGCTTCTACTTCTAAAAATCCACCTTTCCAGAAATAAGTCTCTCACTGTTGCCGCTTGCTACAGACCCCCCTCAGCCCCCAGCTGTGCCCTGGACACCATATGTGAATTGATTGCCCCCCATTTATCCTCAGAGTTCGTACTGCTTGGTGACCTAAATTAACACCCCGGCCATCCTACAAAAACCAAACTAGATGCCCTCAATCTCACACAAATTATCAACGAACCTACCAGGTACAACCCTAAATCCATAAACATGGGTACCCTCATAGATATCATCCTGACTAACTTACCCTCTAAATACACCTCCGCTGTCTTCAACCAGGATCTCAGCGATCACTGCCTTATTGCCTGCGTCCGTAACGGGTCCGCGGTCAAACGACCACCCCTCATCACTGTCAAACGCTCCCTAAAACAGGTTTATTTGAACAGTGAGAGACAGAATAACAACAAAAAAATCCAGAAAAACGCATGTCAAAAATGTTATGAATTGATTTTCTTTTTAATGAGGGAAATAAGTATTTGACCCCTCTGCAAAACATGACTTAGTACTTGGTGGCAAAACCCTTGTGGTCAGACGTTTCTTGTAGTTGGCCACCAGGTTTGCACACATCTCAGGAGGGATTTTGTCCCACTCCTCTTTGTAGATCTTCTCCAAGTCATTAAGGTTTCGAGGCTGACGTTTGGCAACTCGAACCTTCAGCTCCCTCCACAGATTTTCTGGCTGAGGGAAGGAGGTTCTCACCCAAGATTTGACGGTACAGGGCCCCGTCCATCGTCCCTTTGATGCAGTGAAGTTGTCCTGTCCCCTTAGCAGAAAAACACCCCCAAAGCATAATGTTTCCACCTCCATGTTTGACGGTGGGGATGGTGTTCTTGGGGTCATAGGCAGCATTCCTCCTCCTCCAAACACGGCAAGTTGAGTTGATGCCAAAGAGCTCGATTTTGGTCTCATCTGACCACAACACTTTCACCCAGTTCTCCTCTGAATCATTCAGATGTTCATTGGCAATCTTCAGACGGCCCTGTATATGTGCTTTCCTTAGCAGGGGGACCTTGCGGGCGCTGCAGGATTTCAGTCCTTCACGGCGTAGTGTGTTACCAATTGTTTTCTTGGTGACTATGGTTCCAGCTGCCTTGAGATCATTGTCAAGATCCTCCCGTGTAGTTCTGGGCTGATTCCTCACTGTTTTCATGATCATTGCAACTCCACAAGGTGAGATCTTGCATGGAGCCCCAGACCGATGGAGATTGACAGTTCTTTTGTGTTTCTTTCATTTGCGAATAATCGCACCAACTGTTGTCACCTTCTCACCAAGCTGCTTGGCGATGGTGTTGTAGCCCATTCCAGCCTTGTGTAGGTCTACAATCTTGTCCCTGCCATCCTTGGAGAGCTCTTTGGTCTTGGCCATGGTGGAGAGTTTGGAATCTGATTGATTGATTGCTTCTGTGGACAGGTGTCTTTTATACAGGTAACAAGCTGAGATTAGGAGCACTCCCTTTAAGAGTGTACTCCTAATCTCAGCTCGTTACCAGTATAGAAGACACCTGGGAGCCAGAAATCTTTCTGATTGAGATGGGGTCAAATACGTATTTCCCTTATTCTGGATTTTGTTGTTGTTATTCTGTCTCTCACTGTTCAAATAAACCTACCATTAAAATTATACTATGATCATTTCTTTGTCAGTGGGCAAACCTACATAATCAGAAGGGGAATATTTTCTGAATGCACTGTACAAACACACTAAAACACACAGACACGCACACTGTTGATATTTAAATGTACATGGCTGATGGAGTGTGACCTAAAGGGTGTTGGGTTCACCCCTGGTGGTGCAGCTGATAGGTGGAGGGAGGGTCTTTGTGGTGCTAATTGAGGTTAATCACCAAGCGGCCTGTTTGTTGCCCCAGCTCTCCACATCATACAAAAGAGTGGTTCTAATGGTTGAGTAGCAGCAGCAGATATGCCTCATCAGCCAGCTAGAAGAAGTGCATTAAAGTGAAACATGGGATCAACACTTTACATGTTGTGGTTAGATTTTAGTTCAGTGTATTTAGTTGATTGTTAGTTTTCAAATAACTTAATTAAAGATAGAGCTATATATCTTTTCTAGATACTTTTTCTGATTTTAGTCGTTTAAATTTACACTGAATGTTTTACCATCCCCAAAATAATAAATAAAAAAAATATACACTCATATTGTTTTTGGAGTGGCGGCAATGAATATAGAGGAAACACTGCTCTCTTCTCTCTCTCCTCTCTTCTCTCTCCTCTATTCTCTCTTCTCTCTCTCTTCTCATCCTCTCTCTTCTGTCTCTCTCCTCTCTTCTGTCTCTCTCCTCTCTCTTCTCTCTCTCTCTTCTCTCTCTCCTCTCTTCTGTCTCTCTCCTCTCTTCTGTCTCTCTCCTCTCTCGTCTCTTCTGTCTCTCTTCTCCTGTCTCTTCTCTCCTCTCTCTTCTGTCTCTCTTCTCTTCTGTCTCTCTCCTCGTGTCTCTCTTCTCTCTCCTCTATCCTCTCTTCTCTCTCTTCTGTCTCTCTTCTCTCTCTCCTCTCTTCTCTCTCTCTTCTCTCTCTCCTCTCTCTTCTGTCACTCCTCTCTGTCTCTCCTTTCTTTCTTCTCCCCTCTCTCTGTCTTGACTTGCTGTTAGACTATATAGACTCTTTATCTTTCTTCTCTCTTTATCTTCCTCTCTACCCGGGCCTGCGGGCCGCCTGTTGCTGACCCCTCTAAACCCAACCCCAGACCTAGACTGATCCTCTCTCTCTGAGAGGTGAGACTACCCAACCCCGGACCTAGACTGATCCTCTCTCTCTGAGAGGTGAGACTACCCAACCCCGGACCTAGACTGATCCTCTCTCTCTGAGAGGTGAGACTACCCAACCCCGGACCTAGACTGATCCTCTCTCTCTGAGACTACCCAACCCCGGACGTAGACTGATCCTCTCTCTCTGAGAGGTGAGACTACCCAACCCCGGACCTAGACTGATCCTCTCTCTCTGAGAGGTGAGACTACCCAACCCCGGACCTAGACTGATCCTCTCTCTCTGAGAGGTGAGACTACCCAACCCCGGACCTAGACTGATCCTCTCTCTCTGAGAGGTGAGACTACCCAACCCCGGACCTAGACTGATCCTCTCTCTCTGAGAGGTGAGACTACCCAACCCCAGACCTAGACTGATCCTCTCTCTCTGAGAGGTGAGATGAATGTCTAGGGCTGAGGGTATACTGGTGCACAATGCACATCACATCCCTGCCCTCTTTTCTGCTCCCAGCATCCCTCCATCCCCATTACTAGGTTCCCAGAGGAACCTCTCTCTCTCTCTCTTCCACTCTATACCCTCCATCCCTCCCCCCTTTCTCCTGCTTTCTCTGTCCAGAGCAGAGCTTGGCCCAATTCCTCTTTTAACAACAACAACGGTGAAAGGATGGGTCCCAGTGTCCGTCCACCCCTCTGTGTCCCTCCACCCCAAGCATCAGCCTCAGCCCAGACATAACCCAGACCACCCTAGCCCAGCACCAGTCTAGTCACAACCCACCCCAGCCTCAGCCCCACCTCAAGCCCCATCAGCATCACTCCAGCAACAACCCGGACCACCCCAGCCACAACCTGGACCGCCACAACCTGGACCACCCCAGCCACAACCCGGACTACCCCAGCCTATACCGGGACGTTTGGTGGTACCCCACAGACACTACCCTGTCACTGTAGGGTTGCCACAAGCTGAATGCTGATTGGTTGTTGGCTACAGTCGACAGACACAGCCCAGCTTAGATGGATTACTTAGTTAACCATTCCCTCTCTTTCTCTCGTTGGGAGGATTTGTGCTCTTAATTGAAGTGACCGCAGCAGGGTTGTCATGGTGACACTGGGGGCATAGATTAAAGCTTGTTGTGAGCGGGGAGGAGGTGGAGAGGGGGGATGTCTCTTGCTGGCTGCCTGCTGTGCTCTTGGTTGGCATCATTGATTAATTGGACTATATTTTCCGCTGGTCTTATGAAGTAGCTACTGAATGTGTACAAACATTCCAGAGGAGGAAGTCAGTTACACGTACTGTGAGAATACTTCCTGTGTGTTTAGTTCTCCTTTAGGCTACTGTTTGAGGGAATGAGGAGGAAATGTATTGTGTTGCAAAACAAAATGCTGTTTCGTGGTTAATTCGTTGTAAACACTTAAGATAACCAAGTATATAGGCTACATTTCTGATTGGGAGATAAGTCCCCTCCAAAATTCAGAACGGGTCGATTCATCCCCACCCAATAATTCAAAAATATACAGTGAGTGGAAAAAAGTATTTGATCCCCTGCTGATTTTGTACGTTTGCCCACTGACAAAGAAATGATCAGTCTATAATTGTAATGGTAGGTTTATTTGAACAGTGAGAGACAGAATAACAACAACAACAAATCCAGAAAAACGCATGTCAAAAATGTTATACATTGATTTGCATTTTAATGAGGGAAATAAGTATTTGACCCCCTCTCAATCAGAAAGATTTCTGGCTCCCAGGTGTCTTATACAGGTAACGAGCTGAGATTAGGAGCATACTCTTAAAGGGAGTGCTCCTAATCTCAGTTTGTTACCTGTATAAAAGACACCTGTCCACAGAAGCAATCAATCAATCAGATTCCAAACTCTCCACCATGGCCAAGACCAAAGAGCTCTCCAAGGATGTCAGGGACAAGATTGTAGACCTACACAAGGCTGGAATGGGCTACAAGACCATCGCCAAGCAGCTTGGTGAGAAGGTGACAACAGTTGATGCGATTATTCGCAAATGGAAGAAACACAAAATAACTGTCAATCTCCCTCGGCCTGGGGCTCCATGCAAGATCTCACCTCGTGGAGTTGCAATGATCATGAGAACGGTGAGGAATCAGGCCAGAACTACACAGGAGGATCTTGTCAATGATCTCAAGGGAGCTGGGACCATAGTCACCAAGAAAACAATTGGTAACACACTACGCTGTGAAGGACTGAAATCCTGCAGCGCCCGCAAGGTCCCTCTGCTCAAGAAAGCACATATACATGCCCGTCTGAAGTTTGCTAATGAACATCTGAATGATTCAGAGGAGAACTGTGTGAAAGTGTTGTGGTCAGATGAGACAAATCGAGCTCTTTGGCATCAACTCAACTTGCCGTGTTTGGAGGAGGAGGAATGCTGCCTATGACCCCAAGAACACCATCCCCACCGTCAAACATGGAGGTGGAAACATGCTTTGGGGGTGTTTTTCTGCTAAGGGGACAGGACAACTTCACCGCATCAAAGGGACGATGGACGGGGCCATGTACCGTCAAATCTTGGGTGAGAACCTCCTTCCCTCAGCCACGGCATTGAAAATGGGTCGTGGATGGGTATTCCAGCATGACAATGACCCAAAACACACAGCCAAGGCAACAAAGGAGTGGCTCAAGAAGAAACACATTAAGGTCCTGGAGTGGCCTAGCCAGTCTCCAGACCTTAATCCCATAGAAAATATGTGGAGGGAGCTGAAGGTTTGAGTTGCCAAACGTCAGCCTCGAAACCTTAATGACTTGGAGAAGATCTGCAAAGAGGAGTGGGACAAAATCCCTCCCGAGATGTGTGCAAACCTGGTGGCCAACCTCAAACGTCTGACCTCTGTGATTGCCAACAAGGGTTTTGCCACCAAGTACTAAGTCATGTTTTGCAGAGGGATCAAATACTTATTTCCCTCATTAAAATGCAAATCAATTAATAACATTTTTGACATGCGTTTTTCTGGATTTTTTTGTTGTTATTCTGTCTCCCACTGTTCAAATAAACCTACCATTAAAATTATAGACTGATCATTTCTTTGTCAGTGGGCAAACGTACAAAATCAGCAGGGGATCAAATACTTTTTTCCCTCACTGTATACAGTACCAGTACAATGTTTGGACACACCCACTCATTCAAGGGTTTTTCTTTATTTTGACTATTTTCTACATTGTAGAATAATAGTGAAGACATCAAAACTATGAAGTAACACGAATGGAATCATGTAGTAACCAGAAAAGTGTTAAACACATCCAAATATATTTTATATTTTGAGATTCTTCAAAGTAGCCTCCCTTTGCCTTGATGACAGCTTTGCACACTCTTGGCATTCTCTCAACCAGCTTCACCTGGAATGCTTTTCCAACAGTCTTGCAGGAGTTCCCACAAATGCTGAGCACTTGTTGGCTGCTTTTCCTTCACTCTGCGGTCCAACGCATTATAAACCATCTTAATAGGGTTGAGGTCGGGTGATTGTGGAGGCCAGGTCATCTGATGCAGCACTCCATCGCTCTCCTTCTTGGTAAAATAGCCCTTACACAGCCTGGAGGTGTGTTGGGTCATTGTCCTGTTGAAAAACAAGTGATAGTCCCACTAAGCGCATACCAGATGGGATGGCGTATCTCTGCAGAATGCTGTGGTAGCCATGCTGGTTAAGTGTGCCTTAAATTCTAAATACTTCACTGACAGTGTCACCAGCAAAGCACCATCACACCACCTCCTCCATGCTTCATGGTGGGAACCACACATGCAGAGATCATCCGTTCACCTACTCTGCGTCTCACAAAGACACGGTGGTTGGAACCAAAAATCTCAAATTTGGACATCAGACTAAAGGACAGATTTCCACCGGTTTAATGTCCCAAGCAAGTCAATTCTTATTATTATTGGTGTCCTTTAGTAGTGGTTTCTTTGCAGCAATTCGACCATGAAGGCCTGATTTCATACAGTCTCCTCTGAACAGTTGATGTTGAGATGTGTCTGTTACTTGAACTGTGAAGCATGTATTTGGGCTGCAATTTCTGAGGCTGGTAACTTGAATGAACTTATCCTCTGCAGCAGAGGTAACTCTGGGTCTTCCATTCCTGTGGTGGTCCTCATGAGAGCCAGTTTCATCATAGCGCTTGATGGTTTTTGCGACTGCACTTGAAGAAACTTTCAAAGTTCTTGAAATGTTCCATATTGACTGACCTTCATGTCATAAAGTAATGGTGGACTGTCATTTCTCTTTACTTATTTGAGCTGTTCTTGCCATAATATGGACTTGGTCTTTTACCAAATAGGGCTATCTTCTGTGTACCCCCCTACCTTGTCACAACTCAACTGATTGGCTCAAACGCATTAAGAGGGAAAGAAATTCCACAAATGAACTTTTAAGAAGGCACACCTGTTAATTCAAATGCATTCCAGGACACCTGTTAATTGAAATGCATTCCAGGTGACTACCTCATGAAGCTGGTTGAGAGAATGCCAAGAGTGTGCAAAGCTGTCATCAAGGCAAAGGGTAGCTATCTAAAATATAAAATATATTTGTTTAACACTTTCTTGGTTACTACATTATTCCATATGTGTTATTTAATAGTTTCGATGTCTTCACTATTATTCTACAATGTAGAAAATAGTCAAAATAAAGAAAAAGCCTTGAATGAGTAGGTGTGTCCAAACTTTTGACTGGTACTGTGTGTATATATACATGCATGCATACATACATACATACATACATACATACATACATACATACATACATACATACATACATACATACATACATACATACATACATATATATATATATACACACACACACACACAGTGCATTCGGAAAGTATTCAGACCCCTTGACTATTTCCACATTTTGTTACGTTACAGCCTTATTCTAAAATTGATTAAATAAATGTTTCCCTCATCATTCTACGCACAATACCCCATAATGACAAAGAAAACAGGTTTTTACAAATTGTTGATAATTTATTAAAATAAAAAAACAAATACTTTATTGTTAATGTTTTCAAATGTATTTAAAATAAAACACAGAAACACCTTATTTACATAAGTATTCAGACCCTTTGCTATGAGACTTGAAATTGAGCTCAGGTGCATCCTGTTTCCATTGATCATCATTGAGATGTTTCTATAACTTAATTGGAGTCCACCTGTGGTAAAACCAATTGATAGGACATGATTTGGGAAGGCACACACCTGTCTATATAAGGTCCCACAGTTGACAGTGCATGTCAGAGCAAAAACCAAGCCGTGAGGTCGAAGGAATTGTCTGTTGTGCTCCGATACAGGAATGTGTCGAGGCACAGATCTGGGGAAGGGTACCAAAACATTTCTGCAGCATTGAAGGTCCCCAAGAACACAGTGGCCTCCATCGTTCTTAAATGGAAGAAGTTTGGAACCACCAAGACTCTTCCTAGAGCTGGCCGCCCGGCCAAACTGGGCAATCGGGGGAGAAGGGCCTTGGTCAGGGAGGTGACAAAGAACCCGATGGTCACTCTGACAGAGCTCCAGAATTCCTCTGTAGAGATGGGAGAACCTTCCAGAAGGACAGCCATCTCTGCAGCACTCCACCAATCAGGCCTTTTATGGTAGAGTGGCCAGACGGAAGCCACTCCTCAGTAAAAGGCACATGACAGCCCACTTGGAGTTTGCCAAAAGGCAACTAAAGGATTCTCAGACCATGAGAAACAAGATTCTCTGGTCTGATGAAACCAAGATTGAACTCTTTGGCCTGAATGCCAAGCGTCACGTCTGGAGGAATCCTGGCACCATCCCTATGGTGAAGCATGGTGGTGGCAGCATCATGCTGTGGGGATGTTTTTCAGTGGAAGGGACTGAGAGACTAGTCAGGATCGAGGGAAAGATTAACAGAGCAAATTACAGTGAGATCCTTGATGAAAACCTGACAACGCATGAGTGGCTTCGGGATAAGTCTCTGAATGTCCTTCAGTGGCCCAGCCAGAGCCTGGACTTGATCCCGATCGAACATCTCTGGAGAGACCTGAAAATAGCTGTGCAGCGACGCTCCCCATCCATCCTGACAGAGCTTGAGAGGATCTGCAGGGAAGAATGGAAGTAACTCCCCAAATGCAGATGTGCCAAGCTTGTAGGGTCATACCCAAGAAGACTCTAGGCTGTAATTGCTGCCAAAGGTGCTTCAACAAAGTACTGAGCATATATATATATATATATATATATATATATATATATATATATATATATATATATATATATATATATATATATATATATATATATATATATATATATACACATACACACTACCGTTCAAAAGTTTGGGGTCACTTAGAAATGTCCTTGTTTTCGAAAGAAAAGCAATTTTTTTTGTCCATTAAAATAACATCAAATTGGACAAGATGGGTCCCATTATGCCTGGCGAAAGCCAAACACTGCATTCCACAGTAAGAACATCATACCAAAGGTCAAGCAAGGTGGTGGTGTGATGGTTTGAGGATGCTTTGCTGCCTCAGGACCTGGACGACTTGCCTTAATAGAAGGAACCATGAATTCTGCTCTGTATCAGAGAATTCTACAGGAGAATGTCAGACCATCCGTCTGTGAGCTGAAGCTGAAGCGCAGCTGGGTCTTGCAGCAAGACAATGATCCAAAACACACAATCAAGTCTACATGAAAATTGCTAAAAAGCAACCAATTGGAAGTTTTGGAATGGCCTAGTCAAAGTCCAGACCTAATCCCAATTGAGATGTTGTGGCAGGATTTGAAACGAGCAGTTCATGCTTAAAAACACACACGTCACTGAGTTAAAGCAGTTCTGCATGGAAGAGTGGGCCAAAATTCCTCCACAGCGACGTGAGAGACTGATCAACAACTACAGGAAGAATTTGGTTGGAGTCATTGCAGCTAAAGGTGGCACAACCAGTTATTGAGTGTAAGGGGGCAATTACTTTTTCACACATGGGAATTGGGTGTTGCATAACTTTGTTTATGAAATAAATATGTAATTGTTGTGTTATTTGTTCACTTATGTTCCCTTTATCTAATATTAGGTTTTGGTTGAAGATCTGATAACATTCAGTATCACAAATATGCAAAAGTAGAGAAAATTAGAAAGGGGGCAAATACTTTTTCAAAGCACTACATTAGTGTCTAGATTGAGAAACAGACGCCTCACAGGTCCTCAACTGGCAGCTTCATTAAATAATACCAGCAAAACAGCAGTCTCAACATCAACATTGAAGAGGCGACTCCGGGATGCTGACCTTCTAGGCAGAGTTGCAAAGAAAAAGTCATGTCTGTGTTCTTTTGCCCATCTTAATCTTTTCTTTTTATTGGCCATTCTGAGATATGACTTTTTCTTTGCAACTCTGCCTAGATCAGCATCCCGGAGTCGCCTCTTCACTGTTGACGTTGAGACTGGTGTTTTGCGGTTACTATTTAATGAAGCTGCCAGTTGAGGACCTGTGAGGCGTCTGTTTCTCAAACTAGACACTCTAATGTATTTGTCCTTTCACTCTAATGAAATAACTTCCTCCAGCTGAACAGCTGCAAGACTCCAGCCAAAATCACTTAAGAGGCTACAACTTCTCCAGAATAGTGCTGCCAGAGTCCTGACCAGGAAGTCAGCCCACACCACCCCCATCCCTGCTGAACTCCACTGGCTACCGGTTAACCAGAGGATTGATTTTAAAATCCTCCTCTTAGTGTTTAAAACCTTGAATGGATTGCGTCCCACCTACATCAGATACGTTATTTCTATCACTCTCCGCACCAGCAACTCCCTACTGCGTCAAGTCCCCAAGACACGTCTCCATGGGGGACCGAGCCTTCTGCTCCCTTGCCCCTCGCATATGGAATGCTCTCCCTGATCATCTGAGAGCCGCTCCATCAATCAGAACTTTTAAAACGGGATTTAAAACCCCTTTCTACAGAATGTCTTGTCTTCTAGTCCTAATCTGTAAAGGCCCTTTAGGATTTTCTATTGCTATTTCCTGCCTTGATTCTAACTGATGTTAATTGTATTTCTAATCTCAAGGCAAGTGGTATCAGGTGAGTTGAGCTAAGATAAGTGGTGGTCCTGACTCCTAGATGATTTGCAGGGCAGGTAGCTCTGTATTTGAGAGCTGTCCACTCAAGGCAGTGTAAGATGGAAGGATCCTTTCTCTCTGTCAGCTCTCTCTCGCCGTGACAGGGATGGTTTCATGCTCATTGGCATCTAACAAGCAGGTGCGTCTGGTCTGAGACGAGGTGGGCGGAGAGGAGAGCAGGCTGGAGAGACTGGAGTCGTCTCAGCCACTTCAGAGGTACTCCTCAAAGGCTCTTGGCTGGAGAGTGAGAGAGGAGGGGAGGATATTCTCTACACCGTCAGCCTGCCTGTGAAAGAGAGGGGGCAGAGGGAAGAAGGAGGGGAGGATAGCCCTGCCTGCCCTCGGGGCAAACTTAGACAAACGCATTGAGCACTTGGTAGAGCACATAATTTCAATGTGTCATATGCATTTATTTCACGTTTCCAGTCGTGTTGAGAAAGCAGCTCTCTGCTGTGACTGTGCCGCTGTGTGAAGGAAAGTTCTATGCTACCAACCCTGTTTTTATCTAGCTACTAGTAGCCCCTGGTTATGGAGCCCCTTTCTCTATGTTGCAGTTATTTTGGAACCAACTCTAAACCTTTCTTCTCTTCTTTCTCCAGACCTCCCTGGTTTAATGGGTGCAATCATCGGGATGTCGCCGGATAAGAAAGCGGAAACGCCGGGGATGCAGGGGGAGAGGGCGGGGCTTAGGGGCTTGTGCCGGGGGGTGGGGACTCTCCCAGAGGCAGAGTGCGGTGCAGCCAGCCCATTGGCCACCAGTCTGGACCGGGGTTCCGGGGGCTCTGAGGACGAGGAGCTCACCAACCTCAACTGGCTCCATGAGAACCTGCTCCAGAACTTTACCCTAGGGGGGCCCGGTGAGGCCGGGGGGGCCCAACCCAGCGCCAGCCCCCTCTTTGACATTGAGGGCAACACCGGAGCCCCGCAGAACCCCCCCTCTTCATCCTCTTCCACCTCGTCACAGAGGGACTCGTTGAAGTCCAAGCCTCCATTCTCATTCTCTCTGTTGATCTACATGGCCATAGAGCAGAGCCCCAGTAAGAGCCTGCCGGTGAAGGACATCTATGGTTGGATCGTACAGCACTTCCCCTACTTCTCCTCGGCCCCCACCGGCTGGAAGAACAGCGTCAGACACAATCTGTCACTCAACAAGTGTTTCCGCAAGGTGGAGAGGAGCCTGGGAATGGTGAGGGAACTTTGAGATGCGCGCACACACTTTGTTTGTTGGCAGTGCCTAGGTTGTGGGTTCGATTCCCGCAAGGATCACACACATTTTATACAAGTTCTCATCTGACTAGGGATGGGCTTAAGTTCTCATCTGACTAGGGATGGGTTTAAGTTCTCATCTGACTAGGGATGGGCGTTAGTAAACCAGCACTCGAACGGACGTCAATGCTCGATCTTTAACCAGAGATCTAATTTTCTTCAAATGCTGTAAAACCATTTGGTGAAATGTGCTTTGTGGCAGCCCAAATGGGAAAATGAAATGTTATCCCTCCCCAAAAAATGAAATTTTGTCAACGTTAATTTGCTTTGACTAGTGTTCCATTTGTACACTGCATTTGGAAAGTATTCAGACCCCTTGACTTTTTCCAAATTTTGTTATGTTACGGCCATATTCTAAAATTGATTTAAAAAAATGATAATAATATCATCAATCTACACACAATACCCCATAATGACAAGGCAAAAGCTGTTTTTTTATACATGTATAAAAAATAAACAAACAAATATTTATTTATTTATTTAACCTTTATTTAACCAGGTAAGCCAGTTGAGAACAAGTTCTCATTTACAACTGCGACCTGGCCAAGATAAAGCAAAGCAGTGCGATTAAAAACAGCAACACAAGAGTTACATATGGAATAAACAAAACGTACAGTCAATAACACAATAGAAAATCTATATACAGTGTGTACAAATGTAGTAAGTTATGGAGGTAAGGCAATAAATAGGCCATAGTGCAAAATAATTACAATTTAGTATTAACACTGGAGTGATAGATGTGCAGAAGATGATGTGCAAATAGAGATACTGGGGTGCAAATGAGCAAAATAAATAACAATGTATGAAAAATGTATGCACTCACTTAACTGTAAGTCGCTCTGGATAAGAGCATCTGCTAAATGACGTAAATGTAACGTAAATGTAATGTAAATAACAATATGGGGATGAGGTAGTTGGGTGGGCTAATTGCAGATGGGCTGTGTACAGGTGCAGTGATCGGTAAGCTGCTCTGACAACTGACGCTTAAAGTTAGTGAGGGAGATAAGAGTCTCCAGCTTCAGAGATTTTTGCAGTTTGTTCCAGTCATTGGCAGCAGAGAACTGGAAGGAATGGCGGCCAAAGGAGGTGTTGGCTTTGGGGATGACCAGTGAGATATACCTGCTGGAGCGCAGACTACGGGTGGGTGCTGCTATGGTGACCAATGTTCTAGAAGTGATTTATAGATGACCTGGAGCCAGTGGGATTGGCGACGAATATGTAGTGAGGGCCAGCCAACGAGAGCGTACAGGTCACAGTGGTGGGTAGTGTATGGGGCTTTGGAGACAAAACGGATGGCACTGTGATAGACTACATCCAATTTGCTGAGTAGAGTGTTGGAGGCTATTTTGTAAATGACATCACCGAAGTCAAGGATCAGTAGGATAGTCAGTTTTACGAGGGCATGTTTGGCAGCATGAGTGAAGGAGGCTTTGTTGCAAAATAGGAAGCCGATTCTAGATTTAACTTTGGATTGGAGATTCTTAATGTGAGTCTGGAAGGAGAGTTTACAGTCTAACCAGACACCTAGGTATTTGTAGTTGTCCACATACTCTAGGTCAGACCCGTCGAGAGTAGTGATTCTAGTCGGGTGGGCGGGTGCCAGCAGCATTCGATTGAAGAGCATGCATTTAGTTTTACTAGTGTTTAAGAGCAGTTGGAGGCTACTGAAGGAGTGTTGTATGGCATTGAAGCTCGTTTGGAGGTTTGTTAACACAGTGTCCAATGAAGGGCCAGATGTATACAAAATGGTGTCGTCTGCGTAGAGGTGGATCTGAGAGTCACCAGCAGCAAGAGCGACATCATTGATATACACGGAGAAAAGAGTCGGCCCAAGAATTGAACCCTGTGGCACCCCCATAGAGACTGCCATACAGTGAGGAAAAAAAGTATTTAGTCAGCCACCAATTGTGCAAGTTCTCCCACTTAAAAAGAAGAGAGAGGCCTGTAATTTTCATCATAGGTACACGTCAACTATGACAGACAAAATGAGAAAAAAAATCCAGAAAATCACATTGTAGGATTTTTTATGAATTTATTTGCAAATTATGGTGGAAAATAAGTATTTGGTCAATAACAAAAGTTTCTCAATACTTTGTTATATACCCTTTGTTGGCAATGACACAGGTCAAACGTTTTCTGTAAGTCTTCACAAGGTTTTCACACACTGTTGCTGGTATTTTGGCCCATTCCTCCATGCAGATCTCCTCTAGAGCAGTGATGTTTTGGGGCTGTCGCTGGGCAACACAGACATTCAACTCCCTCCAAAGATTTTCTATGGGGTTGAGATCTGGAGACTGGCTAGGCCACTCCAGGACCTTGAAATGCTTCTTACGAAGCCACTCCTTCGTTGCCCAGGCGGTGTGTTTGGGATCATTGTCATGCTGAAAGACCCAGCCACGTTTCGTCTTCAATGCCCTTGCTGATGGAAGGAGGTTTTCACTCAAAATCTCACGATACATGGCCCCATTCATTCTTTCCTTTACACGGATCAGTCGTCCTGGTCCCTTTGCAGAAAAACAGCCCCAAAGCATGATGTTTCCACCCCCATGCTTCACAGTAGGTATGGTGTTCTTTGGATGCAACTCAGCATTCTTTGTCCTCCAAACACGACGAGTTGAGTTTTTACCAAAAAGTTCTATTTTGGTTTCATCTGACCATATGACATTCTCCCAATCCTCTTCTGGATCATCCAAATGCACTCTGGCAAAATTCAGACGGGCCTGGACATGTACTGGCTTAAGCAGGGGGACACGTCTGGCACTGCAGGATTTGAGTCCCTGGCGGTGTAGTGTGTTACTGATGGTAGGCTTTGTTACTTTGGTCCCAGCTCTCTGCAGGTCATTCGTGTGGTTCTGGGATTTTTGCTCACCGTTCTTGTGATCATTTTGACCCCACGGGGTGAGATCTTGCATGGAGCCCCAGATCGAGGGAGATTATCAGTGGTCTTGTATGTCTTCCATTTCCTAATAATTGCTCCCACAGTTGATTTCTTCAAACCAAGCTGCTTACCTATTGCAGATTCAGTCTTCCCAGCCTGGTGCAGGTCTACAATTTTGTTTCTGGTGTCCTTTGACAGCTCTTTGGTCTTGGCCATAGTGGAGTTTGGAGTGTGACTGTTTGAGGTTGTGGACAGGTGTCTTTTATACTGATAACAAGTTCAAACAGGTGCCATTAATACAGGTAACGAGTGGAGGACAGAGGAGCCTCTTAAAGAAGAAGTTACAGGTGTGTGAGAGCCAGAAATCTTGCTTGTTTGTAGGTGACCAAATACTTATTTTCCACCATCATTTGCAAATAAATTCATTAAAAATCCTACTATGTGATTTTCTGGAGAAAAAAAATCTCAATTTGTCTGTCATGGTTGACGTGTACCTATGATGAAAATTACAGGCCTCTTTCATCTTTTTAAGTGGGAGAACTTGCACAATTGGTGGCTGACTAAATACTTTTTTTCCCCACTGTACTTGCGTACTTTTGTTTGTACAAATGAACGTGCTCCCAAGGATGAACCAGACTTGTGGAGGTCTACCATTTTTTTTCTGAGGTCTTGGCTGATTTCTTTTGATTTTCCCATGATGTCAAGCAAAGAGGCACTGAGTTTGAAGGTAGGCCTTGAAATACATCCACAGGTACACCTCCAATTGACTCAAATTATGTCAATTAGCCTATCAGAAGCTTCTAAAGCCATGACATCATTTTCTGGAATTTTCCAAGCTGTTTAAAGGCACCGTCAACTTAGTGTATATAAACTTCTGACCCACTGGAATTGTGATACAGTGAATTATAAGTGAAATAATCTGTCTGTAAATAATTGTTGGAAAAATTACTTGTCTTGCACAAAGTAGATGTCCTAACCGACTTGCCAAAACTATAGTTTGTTAACAAGAAATTTGTGGAGTGGTTGAAAAACGAGTTTTAATGACTCCAACCTACGTGTATGTAAACTTCCGACTTAAATCACCAAGGAAATGTAGTTGAGCATGTCACCCATGGTGACAGGTTTCCAGGACATCTTCCTTCCCCCCTGCTGCTTCTTGTCCCCATACTTGTTGGTATTACTAATTAGTGTTCCCAGTACAGAGGTGGTAAAGTAGAGCTGAACCAGCTGTAAGCGGGTGTATGTTTCATCACTAACCAACTGTGGGCCTTCAGGTCATTTGGGTTTAAACCTACATTTTTCTGGTCCTCAGGACTGTATGCCACCTGTCCTCAGTTTCATCTCCCTCTTGTGCTGCTTCCCCTGCCTCTCCCTCTTCTCTGTTGAGGCCTAGATCTCCTCCCTGCCCCCGCACCTCCAGATGAACTTGCAGAGAGGGGAGTGGTGCCAAGGCCTACAGTGGGGGTGGTTGTGGATGAAGAACCATCAGACAGGGTGATTGAAACTGCAGTGTGGGTGGTTGAAGAGGAGTGGGGCCTTTGTCGAGTTGTGGATGTAGAACCATCAGATGGGATGATTGACATAGCGGTGGGGGCACTTGCTGGGGAGGGATGGTTCCCAAATGTAATCATCCAAATCCTCTGCATCCTCCACTCTATGGTGAATAAAATAAAGGGATATATTGTTGTAAGACACACAGAATTACAGTTGACTAAATTTACAAAACGATATTACTGTAAAGGAAAAACACCAAGCCTAAACTTTATCTGTACAGTGACTCACATAGAAGGTGTGAAGTACACACGAAAAGCAAACATAAACACTTTGGAGACAAAGGCAGAGGTGAGAACCACAAATAAACAATGGCCATGTGAGTTTAGTGGCCTCTCCAAAGTTACAAGGATGAAACTTACAACAGCAAACAGTGAACTAATATGAAACATAGACAATAACTACTTTGAATTATATACAGTACCAGTCAAAAGTTTGGACACACCTACTCATTCAAGGGTTTTTCTTTATTTTTACTATTTTCTACATTGTAGAATATTAATGAAGACATCAAAACTATGAAATAACACATATGGAATCATGTAGTAACCCAAAAAGTGTTAAACAAATTAAAATATATTTTATATTTGAGATTCTTCAAAGTAGCCACCCTTTGCCTTGATGACAGCTTTGCACGGGGCTGGTAATCAATAACGGTAGGTCACAGACAGACAAATAAGATATCTTCATGATCTGTGGAGTCACGGCTTTCGGTGTGTATCAACGTATTCCGTGTTTATTTAGTATATGCTTCACAACGCTAACTGGAATGTAGGTAGCAGCCATCTTGAAATGAGATCATTGGCTCGGCCTGCCCTTATATGGGCATACGAATTTATATGGTAGTAAGTCACACCAAAGATTTGAAGGCACCGATCAATAGCCAAGATACTCAGCTTTCCGCAGACACCCTGCTTTTGCAGATATGGGCTACCGTTCTCATACTAGACTGAAATGAATTGAAAAAATCTAATAGGGTCCCCAAATATGAGGACTTTACATTTAAGAGCGATCAGCACTGGTTTCAGATGACACACTGCCTGGTGGTTTGCGTTGCCATGGTGACATTTCCTCCTTCCTGCCTGTGTGCCGGCTGGTAATCTGAGTCAAGGTTATATTCCTCCCTCCCTCCTCTCGCTTTCCCCTCCTCCTCCTCCTCCTCCTCTGGGCTGAAAAAGAACACCAGATATAGATAATGAGAGAACCGTTTTACACACTTTCTCACACACACGCACACTAATGGAATGGCATCAAACACATGGAAACCATGTGTTTGGTGAATTTGATGCCATGCCACTCCAGCCATTACCACGAGCCCGTCCTCCTCAATTAAGGTGCCACCAACCTCCTGTGACACACACACAGACTTACACATTTTGACATATTTTTTTACATCATGGAGTTGTGTGTTGTTCATGAACCTGCAAATGGGATATATAACAATGTCTTCATGTCTTAAGCTTGGGCTACAGTAGTGAGGTTCTACAAAGGCAAGTCACATGGAAAGGACTTCCCCAGTGCGTACAAAAGCTCAACTCAGTCCAACCCTATAATAAGCCTTTAAGGACGGCATGGAATGTTTATCGACAGTTTTCCTCCCATCATGCAGTTCACCCAGCAAGGTCTGGATTGGTAATCACATGCTCAGGTGACTGCATTATGAGTCATTATGTCAGCTAGTGCAACCTAAAGCCCTGGTAAGGCTACAGTGAGAGTCAGTCATGCAGGCAAAACAGCTGTTAAAGGTGCTGCTGCCTTAGTGTGTATAGCATTGCACTAGCAACGTCAGGATAGTTTGTAGAGCATTGCACTAGCAACGTCAGGATAGTTTGTAGAGCATTGCACTGGCAACGTCAGGATAGTTTGTAGAGCATTGCACTGGCAACGTCAGGATAGTTTGTAGAGCATTGCACTGGCAACGTCAGGATAGTTTGTAGAGCATTGCACTGGCAACGTCAGGATAGTTTGTAGAGCATTGCACTGGCAACGTCAAGATTGTGGGTTTAATTCCCGGGCCACCCATACATAAAATGTATGCAGCATGACTGTAAATCGCTTTGGATAAAAGCCTCTGCTAAATGGTATTATTATTATTATTATTATTATTATTATTATTAAGCCTAGTCATGAGAACTTTACCAGAGTATTGTGATACAACAATAAGATACTATATGAATGTATCCATTTAAGAAATGCTCTATTTAAACATTTAGCTACGGTGTGCCCCAAATGAACACCACCCAGGTCAGTCTTGCTGTATTTTCAAATGTAGTGTGTGATGTTTATTTCAGGTGAATGGTAAGGGTTCTCTGTGGTGTGTGGACCCAGAGTACAGGCCCAACCTGATCCAGGCGCTGAAAAAGCAGCACTTCCCTGCAGCACATGCCTTCTGCACACCACCTGCCTCCCCACCGCCTGCCTCCTCACCCCCTAGACATCTCTTCCTGCAGGGCTGCTCTCTCAAAGGTGAGTCATAACCCCCCAACACAACTTACAAGAGCACTTTTAGACTGTTTTTTATTGTTTTCTCTCATCTGTCGTTCTTGTGAGGCTCCAAGAGAGGCTCCAGTGGGACAGAAAACAAGGTGTAGGCGACATCACAGCGAAGACCAACCTTTAGACAACACACAACAACTCTCTGCTGGTGATCACACCTCAGATTCTCTAGAAATATGATTAATATTACATTTGATCCAGTTTCAGCTCTCGCTGCATGTGATTTCAAATTCACATGGTTGTTGCCTCTGCACATTTTCGTCATGCAACTTTGGCCGACAAGACATTCAGCATAACCATCATCTTTAATAATTAGAACCCATAGCGGCCATCAATGGCCTTTCTTTAAATTACTATAGCGGCCGTGAACGGTCTTGTTTTTCTAACAATAATGTGTCAATATCGCAAAATGTACTTGCTTACAACCTGTTGTCGTATTTGCGTGGCTGTCATCAACCAGATGTCGAGGTGAGTGAAAAAAGTAAAAATCTGATATATGTTTGGTGTTGTCGATGTTTGTTTGACGCTGTGCAACTTGGGGAATAGCTCACAGATTAGCAAATCCTGTCATGTCATGATAACTTGGTTGGTACAGGCGAGCACATCAGCGGTGGAGCTTGAATGATTGCTCTCTGTCTCATGGATAGTTGCAGTGTTTAGCTGTATATAGTCAGCTAGCTAGTTGTTGGTTTGTTTCAATGTAATTGATATGAAAACGTCCCAAGCTGCTTGCTATAGCTAGCTAGCTAACTAGTTAGTCTATCAGGTAAGACAAGTTGTGTGTAGTGGTACATTTGGGAAGTTGTGTGTAGTGGTACATTTGGGAAGTTGTGTGTAGTGGTATATCTGGGCAGCGCTCACAAGCGTCAACCTCAGCTGTCATTTTCACTAGCTAGCAAAACAGCCAACCAGCTAACTAGCCACCGAAATGAAGGCTAGAGTAATTAGTGTTTATCTGTTGGGCTTAGGTTATGGTTTGTCATGTTTGCTAGGTGCAGATATTCATAGCCTCATGTTCCTATTATTTGACAGTTTAGCTGTCGTGTTAGGGTAGTAGATGCCCACGCAGTGGAGCTCATATGATGAGTTGGATATAAGTTTACATAGCCAGCTAACAAGTTGCTTGTTTTGTCCAGTTTCTAGCGATGCAATTACTTTGGAAACTGTCCCAGCTTCGTACCTAATCAGCTAACATTGGCGTACTCTCTCTCTCTCTCTCTGTGTGTGAGTGAGTGAGTGAGTGAGTGAGTGAGTGAGTGAGTGAGTGAGTGAGTGAGTGAGTGAGTGAGTGAGTGAGTGAGTGAGTGAGTGAGTGAGTGAGTGAGTGAGTGAGTGAGTGAGTGAGTGAGTGAGTGAGTGAGTGAGTGAGTGAGTGAGTGAGTGAACTATTGTATCCTATTTGTTGCTCCTCCCTCTGTTCCTCTAGGTCAGTTAAAGTGAAGGAAGTGATGTGGAGATTCAGGGCTTAGCAGCAGAAGGCAGGGAGGAAGAGGAGTTAGAGATGATTGGAGGGATAGAAATGTGGAGGAAGAGGAGAGTGAAGAGGGAGAAAAGAGTGGAGGGAGAGGAACATGAAGAGGACAAAGCAGAGGGAGAGGTCTGTACTAAATCGTATTGAGACAAGTTACCTACATTTTGAAATAGTCTCTGAATAGTTGTTTGCATTTTTACATTGTTACAGAAGTAAGAATCGTTGTCAATCAAATAGCCTACTTTGTGTGGGTTTTGAAATACTTTCTGAATATTGTCCTCTGGTCACATTTTGGACCATTTATTTATTTGTATGTAAATAACATTTACAAGTATAATATATTATACTTGGGATATTTTTAAGTGAGTAATTTAGTCCAATTTACTACAATTTAAATACGCTAGGGTTTTCTTGTTGTGATGAGTGTTAATCGCCTTTTGATAGTGTCTTTACACAATGGGAGACAAAATGACTGTTATTCCTATGGACATGAATGTGGTGTCATATTAAAGAAGAGGTAGTGTTCTTTAAAACTAAGGTAACTTGTAATTGTCATTTGTTCTTTGTTTTTGAGCTATGTCTATTTTTGTTTGAAATGTGTGAGAAAATGAGCTTCATCTTAAACTCAGTAATCTACAGCAGCATTCTAGAATGCTATTGGGGTCTAAGGGGTTAACTGTCATTTTAGTCATTGTTTAATTTCAAACCATAGAGGCCTCAGTGTAGATTATTCTGATCTGAATCCTCTCGCTCTCTCTCTCCTACCCTCTTGTTTGGTAACCTTGACTACAGAGACCCTGCGGATAATTCTTCAATCCTCTAGGTGATTAGAAATCATTTAGAGAACCTGAAGTGTGGGATGGAGAGAGCTGGGAAAGCTCCCTTCCTCTTGCCCCTCCTTAACTGGCCACACACACACACACACACACTGGCTATTCCACTGACCACCATGCATGTTCTCTCCTCTTCTAGAGTCTGACATAGATGCTGCTACTGCCATGATGCTCTTAAACGCCGCCCCTGGCCATCACCATGCCGACCCATGTAAGAGACTCCACCCCACACCATGCCTCTTCCACTTCTCTCTCTCTCTCTCTCTCTCTTCCTCTATCTTACTCTCTCTCTCTCTCTCTCTCTCTCTCTCTCTCTCTCTCTCTCTCTCTCTCTCTCTCTCTCTCACTTTTTAACTTCTACTCTCCCCCCTTCTCTCTCTCTCTCACTTTTTAACTACTACTCTCCCCATTCTTTCTCTCCTGCTCTCTTTTTCTCTGCCACCTACCCGTTTCACGCTTTCATCTTTATTTTATTGCTTTTGCGTCCCTCTCCCAGCATCTATCCACCCTCACCTTGCTTTAGCACCCCTGTAACACATCTCCCTGTCTCTCCATTGATTCATATATACACTCGACAGCACAGTTCAAGTCCCACTCACATATTGTCATTCTAAGCCAGACAAGGTTGCATATAGAATTCTCTTCCTGTGAATAACCAGTGTTGTATTTTCTCCCATGTCTTCTCAGTGTTCATTCGACTAGACACTTCTGCCTCTGCTGTTGTCATCAATTGTTATGAATGTTAATTACTGGGATCTGCTGAACAGACACTCCCTAGCCCGCCGCTTATTTCTCTTTATCACATAACCTACTCCCACTGCCCTGTTGCATTCTGAAACGCTGTTTCTTTAGTGTTAAGATGTTCTCCTCCTCCCTCTAAATCTCCCTCTCCTCACTCCCCCTCGCCTCACTCCCTCTCTCTCCCTCTCCTCACTCCCCCTCTCTCACTCCCCCTCTCCTCACTCCTTCTCCCTCCCCTCTCTCCCTCTCCTCACTCCCCCCTCTCTCTCCCTCTCTCTCTCCTCACTCCTTCTCCCTCCCCTCTCCCTCTCCTCACTCCCCCCTCTCTCTCCCTCCTCTCTCTCCCTCTCTCTCTCCTCACTCCTTCTCCCTCCCCTCTCCCTCTCTCACTCCCCCTCTCTCCCTCTCCTCACTCCCCCTCTCTCTCCCTCTCCTCACTCCCCCCTCTCTCTCCCTCTCCTCACTCCCCCTCTCTCTCTCCTCACTCCCCTCTCTCTCCTCACCCCCCTCTCCTCTTCCCCCCACTCCTCCTCATCCCCCCCTCTCTCCTCATCCCCCTCTCTCTCTCCTCATTCCCCCCTCTCTCCTCACCCCCTCTCTCCCATCCCCCCTCACACCTCCCCCTCTCTCATCCCCTCTCTCTCCTCACTCCCCCTCTCTCTCTCCTCACTCCCCCTCTCTCTCTCTCCCCCTCTCTCTCTCTCCCCCCCTCTCTCTCTCCTCACTCCCCCCCTCTCTCTCTCCTCACTCCCCCCTCTCTCTCTCCTCACTCCCCCCTCTCTCTCTCTCCCCCCCTCTCTCTCTCCTCACTCCCCCCCTCTCTCTCTCCTCACTCCCCCCCTCTCTCTCTCCTCACTCCCCCCTCTCTCTCTCTCCCCCCCCCTCTCTCTCCTCACTCCCCCCCTCTCTCTCTCCTCACTCCCCCCCTCTCTCTCTCCTCACTCCCCCCTCTCTCTCTCTCCCCCCCTCTCTCTCTCCTCACTCCCCCCCTCTCTCTCTCCTCACTCCCCCCTCTCTCTCTCCTCACTCCCCCCTCTCTCTCTCTCCCCCCCTCTCTCTCTCCTCACTCCCCCCCTCTCTCTCTCCTCACTCCCCCCTCTCTCTCTCTCCTCACTCCCTCTCTCTCCTCACTCTCTCTCCTCACTCTCCTCACTCCCCCCTCTCTCTCTCTCCTCACTCTCTCTCTCTCCTCACTCTCCTCACTCCCCCCTCTCTCTCTCTCCTCACTCCCTCTCTCTCCTCACTCTCCTCACTCCCCCCTCTCTCTCTCTCTCCTCACTCTCCTCACTCCCCCCTCTCTCTCTCTCCTCACTCCCTCTCTCTCCTCACTCTCCTCACTCCCCCCTCTCTCTCTCTCTCTCCTCACTCCCCCCTCTCTCTCTCTCTCTCCTCACCCCCCCCCCCCCCTCTCTCTCTCTCTCCTTACTCATCCCTATCTTATTTCCCTCCCTGTCCCAGGTGATCCAGAGAGTCCCCTGGACCTGTCCCGGCCAGACTTGGTGCTGGTGAGCAGCGATCCTAAGCAGGACCACAACTACAGCAGCATGGCCCTACAGCGCTGCTCCTCCCACTCCTCCTCCTCCTCCCTCTCCTCCCTGGACGAAGGAGGCACCTCCCCCGGCCACGCCCGCCACAGGCCCCGTACATGCCGCGCCGGCAGCGAGGGTTTCCATAGCGACGAGGAGGACTCCGACCTCTGGGACCGGGACGAGAGAGACTGCCGCCCCCGGCCTGCTCCTCGCCGCTCCTCCTCCTCTTCGGTGAAGCACCCGGCGGGTAAGAGGGCCCGTAGGGAGGTGACAGCCAAGCCGGAGCTGGATGAGGAGCTGAAGGAGGCGGCTGGGTCTCTGCTCCACCTGGCTGGGATCCGTACCGCCATGGACCTTAACAAACGCAGTGCCAAGAGCAAAAAACTGAACAGGAAATGAGGTTCCTTCCTGCCCTTGCCCTCAGACTCCCGCCCCTTAACCCCTTACCACTGATCGTGTGTCCTGATTGGTCCTGGTTGTGCCTCCTTCTCCTTTTCTGTTTGCTGATTGGCTGATTTTGAGCCCGTTTTTTTGTTTGACACATTATGGGATGGGATATCCCTCACTATCCAACACAACAAATGGCAATAGTATTATTCACACAGGAGAACAAAGCCATATTGAGACTTTTGTAACTCGGGCGTATCAGGTGGGTGGGTCAGGGTTAAGTGGGGTGTTTGTGGACTACTGAGAAGAACCATCACAAAACTGCCTGTTTTTCTGATGGCTTAGCCGCAGATCCTCGCAATTCAAATTATGTTTTGGTGGATCAAAAAAAGTCAAGATGGGAAAAAGCTGAAAGTTTTTATAACTCAAAGCATTGCATGCTTCCTCCTCAACCTGTATCCTCTTCCATGTGAACCTATTTCTAAGAGAATGAGTGCATGTTTGTAACAAACTAACCTCTCCTCTCATGTTGTAGTTAGTTTCTCCGTGCTGAAGATACCACTGTTTTTTATAGGCCACAACCTTGGTCTGGAAATATCTTCCAAAGAGATGCAATAACTTAAACCACTCTTTATATCATTTTATTTTTTTAGTGTTGGTATTTTCCTGGGTTGATGATGTGAGGAGGATGGAATCATCCTTACACGGAGTAGAATACTGGACCGGTTCCATGTCAGGGAGTGGAAACGTAACAAAGGGAATGTTGGAACTCTGACACTGCCATGTTAAGTAGGGAATAAAACAAAGATGGCCGACTGCTAGTTCTACTCTGAGAGGGAAACATCATTACATCTTCATGCCATTAGAACCTACTCCTCTTCATCGCTCTTCCTCTGCTGACCCCTCTAATTCTGTTTATACACTAAACACATTATTTGTGTTTAGTGTGTAAACTGAGAAATTACATTTGATGCAGGCCCTATTCGATCCTGTCCTATTCTATCCTGTCTTATCCTGTCTTATACTATGCAAGGTGTAGTGTAGACTAATCTGGCTGAAACATAGCAAATGTTGTTGTAACCATAGTGATCCCAAGACGATGCGCTTGGCATGAGGGCACTCACTGGCAGATGTGCTGCTCAGTATTCAATTATGTAATACTAGTCACATCTACTCTGACATTAGTATTCAGGCCAAAGGGAAGTTAAAACAAAGATGTTATCATAATGTTGTCGTGAGGTTAGATGGACAATGTTATGAGAGTCCAGACTGTTATTGTACTACTGCCCCTCCTGAATGTTGTGTTGGCTGACCCTGTGGCAGAGTTCAGACTGTGTTGACAGAAAGAGGCATTGCTTCGTCTTGTTCCACATTAAGGAAACACGGAGGGCAAAATTAGGAAGTGCACCACTCTTCTCTCTGCTGTACAGTAATGTGTCTACGGCCAGTTGATTACATTGAGTTCAGTGACGGAAAGTACAGGATGTGGAAACAGAACTTGTGAAGCCAGACTGGTGCTCTTCGTGCTTGCATGTATTAACTTGCATTAGTAAGCAAAACACCAATATGCCCATATGATTAGAATAGCTTTTAGTTGGTGCACTGCAGTACAGTGTACTGTCCTCTGTCATGAGCCAACTTAAGTGCAAGTTAAGTTTGCACTTGTGTTGTATCACAGGGAATAATGTTAAATTAAGTCATGTTGGTAAGTATAGATTGTATGCAGTGCCAAACATTAATTTGTGTCACATAAGTGAAACTACCAAGGCCATTGCGACAATGTTCCTCTTCTCACAGTATTTGTGACTGACCGTAACATTGTTGCCCCAGTTTTCTAGAAGCCTGCCAAGAGGAAATGTAGGAAAACTCTGACCTAGTCTGATATGCAGTTTATTTTGGTTGTTCTGGAATGGGAATCGCTGTGTTCTTAGAAGGGGAATTTTGTTCTTAGAACTAAACTGCAGTTCTCCTAAATAAGATGGACATAGAATACACTGGTCTTACCTGGCTGTGAATAAACAAAGAACAAATTAATGGTGTCCATTAAATCATCCATTTATTTATAATATTTAATTTATAATGGACTATTAAAAGGAACTTCTCCTATCAAATAAAGGTAATTTGAAGTGAGTGGAAATGTTACTTCCTCTCTCCCCTCTGGAAAATCCTTTTGATGAGACTTTTTTAGTTTAGTTTTATTTTCATTATATTTTACTGCCATAGACCACTACTTTCACTATGTGTTATAGTGATGGTGTGTCTGAGAAATAACTGTATATTGCCAATGTATATTATCTTTCGAGCGGGTGTTTTTCAATTTAACTACGACTGCCAAGTTTCCAGATGTTTTTGTTGTTGGAGAAAAGACAATTGATTAACATATTGATTCTGAACAATTTTTTGCCGACAGTGATGTTGTACAGAGAAAGCACAGGTAGACATTTCAGATGACATTCCCTATCTATTTGATAGGGAAAGTTGATGTAATCATCATGAACTTCAAAGCCTTTATCTGAATTTGTATTGTTTATGTTTAGATAATATTCTGACTGCCCTAAGTAGTCACACCATAGATATTAGTTGGCACTCCCTCGCCATGTTAGGATCCTGCCACCATAGAAGTCACCTACACTTACTGACACTAAAAACCCACATTTCCAAGGGTTGCCCTGGTGTTAGTCTTGGTACCCCCATGGACTTCTGTTTAAACTCAGATAGTTGAGAACAAGTTACAGTAACTTGTTCACGCTGTAGCCCTTGTAGCTAGAAGAAAGGTCTTATCAGACTCACAGTGAAGTGAATGTTTTAATACTGAACAAAAATATAAATGCAACATGCATTTTTACTGAGTTAGAGTTTATATAAGGAAATCAGTTAATTAAAAATAAATTAGGCCCTAATCTATGGATTTCACATGACTGGGCAGAGGAGCAGCCATGGGTGAGCCTGGGAGCCAGACCCACCCACTGGGGAGCCAGTTCCAGCCAATCCGAATGAGTTTTTCCCCACAAAAGGGCTTTATTACAGACAGAAATACTCCTCAGCACCTCAAAGACTGCTAAACACGATGGGGCACCATAGCGGTCTATATCGTCACCAATAAGGTTCACTTGACACAGTGACAAATGATGCTAGGCTCAAAGCAGCATACATAGGATGCATCATTGTTTGAAAACGTATTGATTATGCAACAACAACTAAAAATCTCTCAAATTCAGTTGCAATTTATTGATTATGATAAAGCGTTTTGTCGCGTTGAACTGACTAAAGCTGCCACCCCAGTATCCGTCAGTCGTCTGCCATGTCTCGTCGACAGAACTTTTGGTTTTTGTGTGTGCTAAACTCTGTTAATAAAATGTTTATAAAGTTTATTTTCGCCAAAGATATGCATTATATATGGTATTACAAAATAAAACAAATCTTGTTTTATCATTTTTGTGTCTGTTTGTTTTTCATTTGTTAATGTTTACTTCTTTGATGAAATGGTCCATTATAAAGAAAATACTGTCTAACCAAAAGATATACTGTATCAAGATAAATGACTAAATGTAATGTAAATGTAATAAATCTAAATTCTGCATTACCACTGACCACAAATCCTTAATGACATTGACATGGGTGCATTTGGGAAAATTCTTATGCATTCAATAACCTACACATTTGAACAACCAAAAATGTGTGACAAAGTCCTTGGTTATAAACCCTTGAAAGTGAAGAGATCATGCTTTATTAATAAAACGTTGATCAACATCTCCACCTGCTGTTTAGAGGAGGTAATGACTAACCTTTAAAAATGTACAGTGGCTTGAGAAAGTATTCACCCCCTTGGCATTTTTCCTATTTTGTTGCCTTACAACCTGGAATTAAAATGGATTTTTTTGGGGTTTGTATAATTTGATTTACACAACATGCCTACCACTTTGAAGATGCAAAATGTTTTTTCTTGTGAAACAAACAAGAAATAAGACAAAAAAACAGAACTTTAGCGTGCATAACTATTCAACCCCCCAAACTCAATACTTTGTACAGCAATTACAGCTGCAAGTCTCTTGGGGTATGTCTCTATAAGCTTGGCACATCTAGCCATGGGATTTTTGCCCATTCTTCAAGGCAAAACTGCTCCAGCTCCTTCAAGTTGGATGGGTTCTGCTGGTGTACAGCAATCTTTAAGTCCTACCACAGATTCTCAATTGGATTGAGGTCTGGGCTTTGACTAGGCCATTCCAAGACATTTAAATGTTTCCCCTTAAACCACTCGAGTGTTGCTTTAGCAGTATGCTTAGGGTCATTGTCCTGCTGGAAGGTGAACCTCCGTCCCAGTCTCTGAAATCTCTGGAAGACTGAAACAGGTTTCCCTCAAGAATTTCGCTGTATTTAGCGCCATCCATCATTCCTTCAATTCTGACCAGTTTCCCAGTCCCTGCTGATGAAAAATATCCCCACAACATGATGCTGCCACCACCATGCTTTACTGTGGGGATTGTGTTCTCGGGGTGATGAGAGGTGTTGGGTTTGCGCCAGACATAGCGTTTTCCTTGATGGACAAAAAGCTCAATTTTAGTCTCATCTGACCAGAGTACCTTCTTCCATATGTTTGGGGGGTCTCCCACATGCCTTTTGGCGAACACCAAACGTGTTTGCTTATTTTTTCTGGCCACTCTTCCGTAAAGCCCAGCTCTGTGGAGTGTACGGCTTAAAGTGGTCCTATGGACAGATACTCCAATCTCCGCTGTGGAGCTTTGCAGCTCCTTCAGGGTTATCTTTGGTCTCTTTGTTGCCTCTCTGATTAATTCCCTCCTTGCCTGGTCCGTGAGTTTTGGTGGGCGGCCCTCTCTTGGCAGGTTTGTTGTGGTGCCATATTCTTTCAATTTTTTTAATGGTGCTCCATGGGATGTTCAAAGTTTCCGATATTTTTTTATAACCCAACCCTGATCTGTACTTCTCCACAACTTTGTCCCTGACCTGTTTGGAGAGCTCCTTGGTCTTCATGGTGCCGCATGCTTGGTGGTGCCCCTTGCTTAGAATTTTTTTAACAAGTTATTTTTTTCATTTCACTTCACCAATTTTGACTATTTTGTGTATGTCCATTACATGAAATCCAAATAAAAATCAATTTAAATTACAGGTTGTAATGCAACAAAATAGGAAAAACGCCAAGGGGGGTGAATACTTTTGCAAGGCACTGTAAATGGAGGTCAGAAGTGACTTGTAATGCAAATAATTATAGGTCCCATTGTCCCAAGGGACAAACGTTTTAGTCTGTAACACATTTTATTTCATACTTCAAAGTGGTACCCCATTTGACCACTCAGTGCTAACTATGTTAAAATTGTCAAAATAATTCATTTCTACACTAAGGAGCTCAGCCCTTTGTTGTGATGGTTGCACTGCTCATGACTGCCAATTTAAGGCAAAAAAAACTGCTGCATGGAATTCTTTACAATTATAAAATAACAAAACATATCCTCCATCCAAGAGGAATTTCCTTAGCAAGTCTTACCTGATATTCCATTATAGTGCTTGATAATACAGCGTCCTCTATTGGTGAAACACTATTCTTATATCAACGAGTTTACTTCTAAACTTGGTGATGTAAGACATATCAATCTGTTTTATTAGCAACTAGATAACTTAATCAGCATTGGGCCCTGGTGTAAAAATGTATGGCTAAGTTGGTAAAATTGAATTGCAATACTGACACATTGTGTTCTAAGGATGTGTATTGATTGGCATTGTATTGTGTGTGTGAGAGAGATCACACACAACCCCAGGAAACATGCAAGGAATGATGGAATGCCATCTCTTACAGTAGCCATTCATGGTTCTACACTACAGCACAGAGCTAAGCTGATGTAAGAAATACATAACAGCGGCACACACTGACTGGTGGTTGATAGTGTGATGTGCATTTGATGGTAAGGGTGATTGAGCAGAGAGGGAATCTCACTGCTGCTGTAGTTTGTTGATGGTGATGCTGTCAAAGAAGGAGCTGACTGAGACAGTGGAACAGTTAGTATTCTCTTCCCACAGCCGAGCATGACTGAACAATTACAAACAATGAATCAGTAGAAGATTTGCATCCATCTGTGATCTGTCCCTCTTTTCAATAGAGATGACATCTGATCTGACAGAATGACGGAGAGACACCAAGACAGTTTTTTGCTTGCCCCGACTATACTGGTGCATCAGGGTTGGTGTCAATACCATTTCAATTTAAGAAGTAAACTGAAATTCTAATTCTCCTCATTCATAAGCAATTGGAATCAGAGGAATTGTAATTTCAGTTTCTGAATTGAAATGGAATCGACCCCAACCCTGGGCAATCCTTGGTTTGAGGCAAAGATGGTGGATAATGAAGATGTCTCATAAAAGCCATTTACTATTGGCAGTGGCGCAACTTGGTTTTAGAAGTGGGGGGGACATAATTATTAATATTATTTTTATCCAGTCGGATAAACACGCCAAACAGCTCGGAGGCGTCAGCATGGTCCTAAAGCACACCGTTGCCTCGTTTTGTATCACATTCCAATGATAAAACTGGGGGGGACAAACATTTCAGAATGTGTGTGGGGGGGGGGGGGGGGGGGAGACATGTCCCTCCCGTCCCTAGTGAAAGTTGTGCCCCTGACTATTGGACAAAATGGTCAAAGTTCATGTCTGTGTAAGTGTGTGTTCCCTCTCTTGCGTGAGCATGCTTTCCCACGTGAGCTAACGGTTCCTCCATAATCTCTGGCATGCTCACTCGAGAGAGGGAACGCCCACATACACAGACAGGATGTTTTCAGTGGGAAGATAAAGTTTAGCTTGTGAGACGTCTCGCTTTCTCTTCATCTCTGGTTTGAGGTTTACATCACCATTAGGCCAACTCCCAACAGATGGCGTCCTTTCCTACGTGACATTACTAGTCCTTCACAATGATCCTTCCACCAACTGGACTCAAGGAAAGCAGAGCCTGATGCCTCAGAGTAGAGTATAGATCCATCTCTGGGTGAACATTCACCAGATTGGAGTGCATGAATAGATAGACTACCTCCTCTCAGTCAAACGTCTATTACCCATGATGCAACACTTCTTCAATCTATTTCACTGACATGTTGAATCATGAATGAGCTTTGCTCAGCAATTTCACAGATCAATGATCCATAAATAAAGGCATTGAACCTCACTATCTGACTGTCAGTATGTTTGCCTGACTATGACAGGGCTTTAATAAATACACACGTACAAAGAGCATCCAATGTGACCTGAGTATTCTCTCAATGATCTAGACTAGAGGTCAGATTTAGCAGCAGGCCTACTGCTGGATATGTTCAGTCAGAGAGACCCATTAATCCCTATGCATCAAAATGTGGCCCCTCTTGTTGTAGTTCACGAGATGCCCATTACTACGCACCATTACTAGACACCACTTGCCAAGTGTCTGCGT
Organism: Coregonus lavaretus; assembly: GCF_964263955.1. Classification (NCBI taxonomy): domain Eukaryota; kingdom Metazoa; phylum Chordata; class Actinopteri; order Salmoniformes; family Salmonidae; genus Coregonus; species Coregonus lavaretus. Next base: position 4,314,129 of record NC_139988.1, read on the forward strand.
CCCAAATGACCTTTGGGCCCTGTTCAAAAGTAGTACACTAAATAGGGAATAGGGTGTCATTTGGGATGAAGACAGTGTCTCTTGAGCAAAGTCACAATCAGTGAGCCACCAACCACAGATCGCGCTCTTTACAGCTGTCAGTCAGGAACTAAGCATCACCACAGCTGAACACAAAGGAGGAGAACTCTGCTGAGGTTAAGTTCGCACTAGTGAGTGGCGCAGTGGTCTAAGGCACTGCATCGCAGTGCTAGCTGTGCCACTAGAGATCCTGGTTTGAATCCAGGCTCTGTCGTAGCCGGCCGCGACCGGGGGACACATGGGGCAGCGCACAATTGGCCCAGGGTAGGGGAGGGAATGGCCAGCAGGGATGTAGCTCAGTTGGTAGAGCATGGCGTTTGCAACGCCAGGGTTGTGGGTTCGAAAAAAAAATATGTATGCACTAACTATAAGTTGCTCTGGATAAGAGCATCTGCTAAATAAATAAAGAAGTATGTTTTTATTACACCGATTGACATAGACAGCTGAGCTGTGATAAAGGCCATGTACAGGCGTACTGCAGTCTGTCTGTAGGATTATTTGACTGGCATTCGCCGATCAACTCATGGCTCGAATCACATTGACTCTTGGGGTGCCCGACGTGTCTTATGGGTGCCAGATGTCGATATCTTTGAGGGGGGCCCATATTTATATTTCAATTGTCATGGGGACCCTGATTTGATGCCCCCTATAGCCCCCCTGTAATCTGAACCCTGTACACAATCATGTGTGTCAGGGGCAAAGAAAAGGGCCATCCAGTCTATCCTACAGCAGGCAATCGGTTGTCAGATATGTCAGGAAGACTGTAATAATAAACCTATGCCAGCTTCTACTTCAGAAAACATAAGGAAACCACATTGACCAATTATATTTCCCCAATATCAGATGAATTGACAAATAACCTAGATCTACTTTTAAATGGACTAGGCCTATAGCCCATGGCTTGGGCTTCATTAACGATATATAGGCCTGTAGCCCATGGCTTGGAATTCATTAACCATATTGACCTATAGCCTATGGCTTGGGCTTCATTAACCATATATAGGCCTATAGCCTATGGCTTGGAATTCATTAACCATATTGACCTATAGCCTATGGCTTGGGCTTCATTAACCATATATAGGCCTATAGCCTATGGCTTGGAATTCATTAACCATATTGACCTATAGCCTATGGCTTGGGCTTCATTAACCATATATAGGCCTATAGCCTATGGCTTGGGCTTCATTAACCATATAGGCCTTTGTTCTTCAGTCCTATTGTGGGCTACACTCCCTCCCCCCTCTGTTCTGTACAGGAGACACACAGGTTGTGCAGGGTTTGGTTCTAGCCCAGTACTAACACACACGTAATCGTGATGATTAGGCTACAATAGGCTAGTAATAGCAATAGTTCAGAAGGTAAAGTGAGTCCATAACAGCCTTTCTTCTTTAATTCTCAGTCAATTTCAGACATTACAGACACACATTCCTATTTGCAGTCGCAGGAAAAAACGGCGAACTACGATGTGCTATTGGTGGATAGTCTTCCCATGTGATGTTCTTGTTGTCCGACGGTCGCTGTGTGCTAATGGCTCCTCCTGCAACAGTGAAACGGAGCTGAGCAAGGGTTGCAGGGGCAACGCAAAAATATATATTTTTCTCGAGCCGCAGGAGAGGGGTGACTTATTGCGCAATGTTTAAGAAAAAAACATTTTAGATCGCGTGCTTAGACGTCGTTCCAACTATAGAGAAGGGTTCGATTTATTTTAATTTTATTCTAAACACCCCAAATGAACTCCGTCAGAGCAACCAGCAGAAGACCCAGGCGAGTGTCGAGGCCGCGCCCGGTACAGCCGGAAAGGAACAACCAGGAAAGAGGTAATGCATGTAACGTTACCGCTAAGCTAACTGGGCGCATTTACAACCTTTTTAGAAATACGTTGGTTCGGTTACTTGTTGACTCAAGTTAAACGTTTGAATATAGTTGGTGGCTTTAAAAAAAGTAGGGTTGAAAACGTCTTTCCCTTTGGTGGAGATGTTAGGAAACGCCGAGGCTTCTTGCTCTGTCGGCAATCCCTAAGGCCGCGCTTTGTTTGGCTTGGTTTGTTCCTAGACCTAAACTAATCCTTGTTTATCTTGACTAGACTACAGATCGTAGAATAATGCCAGCTAGCTTGTTCAAAAACGCACTAACGACTATAATAATGGTTAGCCCACGAGTTTGTCATGCGGTTGTTTTTTCAATTTCTAGTTATTCTCGCTGGTGTTTACTGGCATGCTAAAGTTAGCCAGCTAGCTAGTACGCTAACGTAACGAGCAAATTGGCAACCCATGATGACGTTATCCGTAGACAACTAGCCAAGAGCTACGCATTTGTTTGAATAGCACTTTGGAAATTATCAAAGTGCACATTACTTACAATTGTTGTTAAATTAGCACATTGGCGGCAAATGTGTTGTTTCCTGTAATTACGCCTTCCCTTATAATTAACATAATCAAAGTTGGGTTTTGTCTGAGACGAGTTGTGGTTGTTGGCTAGCTAACATTAACGTTATAGCCACCTTGCTAAAGCAGTTAGGTAGTTAGCTATCTAGTCACATCACAAAATGTAGAGAATTATATTTAGGTAATTACATTCAGCATGGATAGCTCAATTAACTACATAGTAGCTGAATAAATCACGTTTTAGCTGTGGTTAACATTACTCTCGCATAAGCTAAATTAGCTTGACGCATCTAAATTAGCGAGCTAGTTAGACAAAATGGATTAGCTAGCTAGCTGTTCTATGTGCGTCGTCTCACCACGGTAAATCACCAAGGTCTGGCTGTTGGGATTGGCATCTCTGACCGTCGGACACCCACCGGCGTTGTGTCCCGAAGCGCACAGTGGGGTAACCAGGCAATCTTTCGAAAGATAACCTTTCAAAGGTAAACAATGTTTATGTTCTATGTGCGACAATCTCAGAAAATAGGCTCACTACCGGTACGTTGCCAGCTGATGAAGATGGCTTATTTCTTAATGCAGGGGAAATTCAACTGAAGGGACCGACCGTCAGCAGAGGTTTTTGTTAGGTGATTTTCAGTTGGCTTGATCAAACTAGGTTTACTACAGTCAATTTGCCAGCTACGTTATTGTAATGACTAGAAATTAACGTAAATAGCTTGCTGTTGGTTAAATGACAGATAGCCAGCACTAGCAGTATATCTGGAATGATCAGGTACAGGATAGACCAAGCCATACTAGTCACGTTAACTAAGGCAGCTTCAAAATAGTCAAGGCAGCTGTTCAAATGGTGGTCAGAGGCCTCTTTGAATTGCAGAGGTGAAGAGGTGCATGTAAATCAAATCACGTGTTTAGCAGATGTTATTGCGGGTGTAGCGAAATGCTTGTTTCTAGCTCCGACAGTGCAGTAATATCTAACAAGTAATATCTAACAATTTCACAACATATACCCAATACACACAAATCTAAGTAAAGCAATGGAATTAAGAATATATAAATAAATATATAGCTTATAAATATATAGCTTGGCTATATTGGCTGCGTTTTTACAGGCAGCCCAATTCTGATATTTTGCCCAATTATTGAGGGGTCCATCTGCAGACCCTGTTTACTACATGCCACACCCACTACATGCCGCGCCCACAACGCACACTTACTACATGCTGCAGACACTGCCATTAACGCTTTGAACACACTGACTGCATCATTGCGCAAAATAGTATGCAGCATCATCTAGATATGTGTACAACAAAAGTTAAACGTTAATCTTCTGCTACCATTTCTGTCAACCCGTTTACGCATACAGTTTGACGCATACGTTCAATAAATCCAACGTATGCACCACACAGAACGCACTGCAACTGCCTCTGCAACGCAATGCTGCAAGGCAAACGTAGCGTTCCATTGGAAATGAATGTACTTCTGGTGTACCAAAACGCAATGACGCAGTCGGTGTGTTCGAAGTGTAAGGCTGCTAGCTAGGACACCGGCACACAGTGTCCTTCGCCCCCGCCTGCCGAGCACTGCTTTCCCGCAGTTATTTTAATGTTACAGCGAGGGTAATCACTATCCTGTAGTGCCACGCAAGATTTGGGTTGGCTACACTAGCTAGCCACTTCGCTCACCGTAAAGTTAACAGAACTGCGGGAAAGCAGTGCTCGGCAGGCGGGGGTGAAGCTAGTGAGCTACTTACCTCATCGTACCGTTAACAGAACTGCGGGAAAGCAGTACTCGTCAGCGGGTACGAAGGACACTACCGCTAGCTAGCAGCCTGCTCCTTCAGTTTTTTTGTTGTTGGGGCTGTTTGATCCATAGTTGATGCGTTACCGCCACCTACTGTGCTGGAGTGTGGGCCAGAGACTGCGCTAGTAGCCTCAATGGCAGTGGCCGCGGCATGTATTCTGCAGATAGACATTATTGACAAACGAGCTGATCTAATTTTTTACATTTTAGTCATTTAGCAATAATAATAATAATATGCCATTTAGCAGACGCTTTTATCCAAAGCGACTTACAGTCATGCGTGCAAACATTTTTGTGTATGGGTGGTCCCGGGGATCGAACCCACTACCCTGGCGTTACAAGCGCCGTGCTCTACCAGCTGAGCTACAGAGGACCACATTTAGCAGACGCTCTTATCCAGAGCGACTTACAGTTAGTGAGTGCATACATTTTTCATACTGGCCCCCCGTGGGAATCAAACCCACAACCTTGGCGTTGCAAGCGCCATGTTCTACCAACTGAACTACAGGAGGCCAATATATACCTCCAATTGCAAGAAAATATTTTCTCCTAATTAATTATTTGTGCTGCGTTTAGACAGGCAGCCAATTCTAATATTTTTCCACTAATTGGTCTTTTGACCAATCACATCAGAGGTGCGTTCAGCAAGGGAAATATTTAGCAAACGTTGCCTAACGTTAGCAAACATATTCCATTTGTTTTGTGTTAGCCGCGACCATTTGCTAACGTTTGCGAACAATCTGAGACGGTAGTGTGCTGCGAACGGAAGTGTCTGCTTCAGGTCTAAACTGCCGCTAAAAATAATCAAGTGGCCATGTAGACTCAACTATATTTAGTAGGAATTGCTAAGTCATTTTCAGTTTGAATATTGTCGCTAAAAAGCCACAGTAATCCTTACAAAAAGTAGCTGTTTGATGTTTCACCGTAACATTTTGGAATGTTCATTCAAATAGTTCAACTGAAATTGTTACTCTGGCAACATGTTCGCCGCAAACAGAAGCCTTGTTGAACTCATCTCAGATCTTTTCACATCAGATATTTTTCAAAACTGATCTGATGGGTCAAAAGACCAATTAGTGAAAAAAAGACGCAGCCTTAGTGAAACATATGAAGTGGAATAAGAATGTTTGCGGCTGGCATTTGTGACCTGGGCTCGTTCTACTTCAGATGTGGAAGGGCATACACTAGAATAGAGATTAGCCCTAGGCAACTTTTACAGATTACAGGCCTACATATAGACATTTTGCATTCTTCATCGGCCTGAAAGAGAGAAACGCTGTTTTGTTTTTATTGCTACCACCTCTTAAACTGTTTCCAATCCATGTAGCTGGTATCCTATTACATTAGATCTTCCTTTGCTTTTGTACCCTAAAAACCTGAAATTGTATTTAGCTGATGGTGGCAAAGTCTTAAATGCGCCTCTGTTGCCCATTTCCATGGATCTGTTGGTTGATTAACTAGTGGGGCACTGCAACCAGGACAGGAACAATGCAGCTTGACCCGTTTGTCAGGCTGTCTTAATGAAGTGAACCCAGCTTCTTCCTGTTGAGGTCTTTATTCTGTCTCCTCCCCACCACCCCCAGGATCCCGTCTCTGGTCTTGGTTTGTTCACCAGTAATTACATTTACATTTACGTCATTTAGCAGACGCTCTTATCCAGAGCGACTTACAGTTAGTGAATACATATATATATATATATATTTTTTTTTCATACTGGCCCCCCGTGGGAATCAAACCCACAACCCTGGCGTTGCAAACGCCATGCTCTATCAACTGAGCTACATCCCTGCCGGCCATTCCCTCCCCTACCCTGGACGACGCTGGGCCAATTGTGCGCCGCCCATGAGTCTCCCGGTCGCGGCCGGCTGCGACAGAGCCTGGATTCGAACCAGGATCTCTAGTGGCACAGCTAGCACTGCGATGCAGTGCCTTAGACCACTGCGCCACTAAGGAGTAATGATGCATTGTTGATGCTAAAACAAAGGTGGAGCACAACCCGGCACACTACATGTCCTTTGTAGGGCTGACCCCATTTAGTCGACTGGACACACCAAGACAGTCGTGAAGAGGGCACGACAAAGCCTATTCCCCCTCAGGAGACTGAAAATATTTGGCATGGGTGCTCAGATCCTCAAAAATTCTACAGCTGCACCATCGAGAGCATCCTGACTTGTTGCATCACCGCCTGATATGGCAACTGCTCAGCCTTCGACCGCAAGGCACTGCAGAGGGTAGTGCGTACAGCCCAGTACATCACTGGGGCCAAACTTCCTGCCATCCAGAACCTCTATACCAGGCGGTGTCAGAGGAAGGCCCTAAATATGGTCAGACTCCAGCCACCCTAGTCATAGACTGTTCTCTCTGCTAACGCACGGCAAGCGGTACCGGAGTGCCAAGTCTAGGTCCAAAATGCTTCTTAACAGCTTCTACCCCCAAGCCATAAGACACCTGAACAGCTAATCATGGCTACCCGGACTATGTGCATTGTCCCCCCACCCCCTCTTTTACGTTGCTGCTACTCTGTTTATTATCTATGCATAGTCACTTTAACTCTACCCACATGTACATATTACCTTAATTACCTCGACTAACCTGTGCCCCCGCACATTGACTCTGTACCGGTACCCCCTGTATATAGCCTCACTACTGTTATTTTATTTTGCTGCTGCTCCTTAATTATTTTTTATTAAAAAAAATTACTTAACACTTATTTTTCTTAACTGCATTGTTGGTTAAGGGCTGTAAGTAAACATTTCACTGTAAGGTCTACACCTGTTGTATACGGCGTAATGTGACAAAAAACATTTGAGTTGATTTGATCGATTGTTTGGTCGATAGGCTGTTGGTCGACCGAGATCTTTAGTTGAGCGCCTTACTCAGTGGACTAATCCATTGCGGAGGCCACAGGGATGGCACAGTCCATCACTCTTAAGATGTGGTACTGACATTTTATATGGTTATATTATGTAAAAATGATGGTGCAACACTAATAAATATATTATTTTATAATAAATGCGCTTTCTCCCGCGTTGGATATGGTTGCTGTCCGCGGTTATGAAACATAATCTTCAGTGCGCCGTAGATTTGGCGCCTTTCCCTATGTTGCTATGTGCATAATAGCCAAATGAAGCAGCATATTGGGATTGAGAACAATGCAGCAGAGACGAGGAAACAGTCTTTGCCTTAAGCCCTATTTGGACGGTATTCGTTTTACTGGCACAAAACACCACAACTGTAATTTGTGTCCCGTCCGAATCTGACATGTCAGTAATTTGTATATTGCTGGAGAGTAACAAATCCAACCAGAATAGTCAACTGTTTTTTGCCGAACTCCAAGGTCCTCTGATAATACTAGTCCCGTGCGAATCGACATCCCTGTGTTTTGAGAGAAATGTCTGAGTTTGATAGGTGTTGCTCGCGGTTTGAGCGAGAAAACAATAACTGATTTGATAAATAGAACAAAGTGCTGCGCATAGCCTATATATGAATGGCCTACATGTATCAACTTTCACAGTGAATGCTTTTGTTTATATGTTTTGTGCGTGTGAATTGAATATTGGCAAATGCATCAGTAAAGAATATTGCACCTATTTTAATGTAACCCTTGCTGTTAATAGATCGCAAAGCAGCATACAACTGACCTAAACATTTGGAAATTATAAGTTCACTTTCGCATCCATGGCCTTAAAACGCAGCTTAAGTGCAAGTGCACTGTTTAGCTCACATCTGAAGGCTGGGGGGCATTTAGGCCTTACTGCGGATCGCTAAAATATCCTAATTCAAATATTATGGTGACAAAATACAAAAGATGGTTTGGTATGGTTTAGAAACTTGGGAACCAAGCTCGAATTATCAGTGTAGCCCTGTTATCGCCTGGACTCAATTTATTGGAGGAAAAAATAACGAATTACAGAAGGCAGTTTGGAAAAAAACGAATCACGTCCTGCTCGTCCTCTGAAATAACGGACATTATGGGGTAATAATTACGTAACCAACGTTCTCTAGTATTACAAGTCCTGTGCGAATAGGGCTTAGCCTAATTGTCTAAGAAAATTGAGAATAGAGCAAACCCCAACTTAATTAGGTCTATAAATCAATAGCCTAACTGTTAAATGTGCCTGGCTTTATAAATCATCCATATACAGTGCGTTCGGAAAGTATTCAGACCCCTTTACTTTTTCCACATTTTGTTACGTTACAGCCTTATTCTAAAATTGATTAAAAATAAATTAAAAAACTCAATCTACACGCAATACCCCATAATGACAAAGCAAAATCAGGTTTTTAGACATTTTTGCAAATGTATTAAGAATTGAAAACTGAAAATACATTTACATAAGTATTCAGACTTTTTATTCAGTACTTTGTTGAAGCACCTTTGGCAGCGATTACAGCCTTGTGTCTTCTTGGGTATGACGCTACAAGCTCGGCACACCTGTATTTGGGGAGTTTCTCCCATTCTTCTCTGCAGATCCTCTCAAGCTCTGTCAGGTTGGATGCACAGCTATTTTCAGGTCTCTCCAGAGATTTTCGATCGGGTTCAAGTCCGGGCTCTGGCTGGGCCACTCAAGGACATTCAGAGACTTGTTTCCGAAGCCACTCCTGCGTTGTCTTGGCTGTGTGCTTTGGGTCGTTGTCCTGTTGGAAGAACCTTCGCCCCGGTATGAGGTTCTGAGCACTCTGGAGGAGGTTTTCATCAAGGATCTCGCTGTACTTCGCTCCGTTCATCTTTCCCTCGATCCTGACTAGTCTCCCAGTCCCTGCAGTTGAAAAACATCCCCACAGCATGATGCTTCCACCCCCATGCTTCACTGTAGGGATGGTGCCAGGGGCCCTCCAGACGTGACGCTTGGCGTTCATGCCAAAAAGTTCAATCTTGGTTTCATCAGACCAGATAATCTTGTTTCCTCATGGTCTGAGTCCTTTAGGTGCCTTTTGGCAAACTCCAAGCGGGCTGTCATGTGCCTTTTACTGAGGAGTGGCTTCCGTTGGGCCATTCTACCATAAAGGCCTGATTGGTGGAGTGCTGCAGAGATGGTTGTCCTTCTGGAAGGTTCTCCCATCTCCACAGAGGAACTCTGGAGCTCTGTCAGAGTGACCATCGGGTTCTTGGCCACCTCCCTGACCAAGGCCCTTCTCCCCCGATTGCTCAGTTTGGCCGGGCGGCCAGCTCTAGGGAGAGTCTTGGTGGTTCCAAACTTCTTCCATTTAAGAATGATGTAGGCCACTGTGTTCTTGGGGACCTTCAATGCTGCAGAAATTTTTTGGTACCCTTCCCCAGATCTGTGCCTCGACACAATCCTGTCTCGGAGCTCTACGGACAATTCCTTCAACCTGATGGCTTGGTTTTTGCTACGACATGCACTGTCAACTGTGGGACCTTATATAGACAGGTGTGTGTGCCTTTCCAAATCATGTCCAATCAATTGAATTTACCACAGGTGAACTCTAATCAAGTTGTAGAAACATCTCAAGGATAATCAATGGAAACAGGATGCACTTGAGCTCAATTTCGAGTCTCATAGCAAAGGGTCTGAATACTTATGTAAATAAGGTATTTATGTTTTTCATTTTTTATACATTTGCAAAAATGTAAAAAAAACCTGTTAGCTTTGTCATTATGGGGTGTTGTGTGTCGATTGAGGGGGAAAAGTATTTTAATCAATTTTAGAATAAGGCTGTAACGTGTAGCTCAGTTGGTAGAGCATGGCATTTGCAACGCCAGGGTTGTGGGTTCGATTCCCACGGGGGGCCAGTATGGGGAAAAAATAAAAATGTATGCACTCACTAACTGTAAGTCGCTCTGGATAAGAGCATCTGCTAAATGACAAAAATGTAAATGTAAAAGTCAACTGGTCTCAATACTTTCCGAATGCACTGTAAATCTACAGAAATAAGTAAATAACTTCTGTTGCCTGTTGGAGTGTTTAATAGCCTACTGATTTTGTGAGCACCAAGCCTCATGCAATGGCAAAATGTCGGATAAAGCAATTTCACAGATTTGGATGGTTTTAATCTTTGCTATGCTCTAATAACGACGCTCTATCTTTTTTTAGTTAGAACAGAGTGGTGTTACTTGTAATTTATTTTGTGTTCCAAACAGGCAGAAAAATAATATTGTAATCTAACAGCACCTGTTTGTCACACATAATATGCACACAACTCTCACTCCTATACCCTCCTTTTTCTTGATCTCCTTCTTATTATTACAATTATTATGATCATCAATTTAATAATTCATGTTATCATTAGTAGGCTTTGTATAGTAGCCTTGTAAATTATAACCACCATCGAGCTGTAGGCCTAAGATCGCGTGCTATTTAGTCTGTATACCATAACTTACTTAGGCCTGTATTTCTTTATGTAGGCTACTGTATCAGTCAATTAATATTTTAATCATTAACCTAAACAATAAATAAACTGCAATTCATGAATGCGTGCAACTGTTTTTAGTCTGCTGTAATAAAGGCTTTATATATATATTTTTCGTTAGAACAGACTCTTTGGTACACTTATTTAGTGTTGTTTACACTGTTCCTAATGGTCAGAAAAAATAATAATATTGTAATCTAACAGCAACTGTTTGGCACACACAATACTCACGCAACGCTTGCTCTTATACCCTCCTTTTTCTTGATCTCCAGTCTTCCACAACTAAGTCAAATGTCTTCCACAGATCTGACTTCTCCTTTGCCTCCTGGGCAACCAGTAAACATTCCCCTGTTTCCAGTTTCTTTTTCACGTCCTCCGCATCCATTTTGCTGTCGACATTACTGTGTTCGGAGTTTGTTACAACCAATTTATTGATGTGATTATGATAGGCTATAGGACAGGACCTCTTGGTCACATGCATGCGATGCTTACATGTTTTACATAAAGAGAACAAGTGTTGAGGGAATAGGGAATGTTTTTCCTAAACAAATTAGGGATTTCGGTAGCAGTCAAACAAGTAAGAAACTAAATGAATGAAATTGTTGTAGCTTCAGCACGGGCAGTGCAATAAACACTTCCTGTGCTGTGGTGCTTTTTCGCTGCAGTCGGGAGGGAAGCGAGACAACGTGCGCTAGTCACACAGGCACTAGCTGTCATTTCTTTAAACAGTGTGACCATCGGGCTCTTTCTTGAATCATTTGTGTGCTTAAAGCATCAGACAAGCTCAGTGCATTTGTAGTTGGTTTTATTCAAACTCATAGGGTGTGTCTGTCTATTTTTGATAAAAATACGTTTAAACATTTCGACCTATCGAAAGAACAGGATGACTCTCGGGTCGACCAATATTTATTTTTAGTCAGGGATAGCCCTAGTCCTTTTGTAATGGTTGTTTGTCTACAGCAGGCAGTCAGATGGCTTCTGGGTACTGTGTTTTGAATAGGCCTAGACTATATGTAAGGTTTTTAGGCCTAATGACTTGCTGTAGTGCCGTTTGTGTTTGGGGTGCTGTTGTTGTAGTAGACTAGAGATGCTGTTGTAGTTGGCTAGGGCTAGGTAGAGCCAGTGTTTGTAGTGGTTACTGGACTAGTAGCCTTGGAGAGCAGCCTTGCTTCGAGAGCAACACAGTTTGCTGGAGCTAAGAGCTCCCAGCTGGGGTGGTTGTGGTTGGCAACAGTTATGGACTCAGACGTTATGGATCCTTCAGGTAGAATGGACCTGTGTTATTCACCTGCTGAAAGTAAACTGTCTGGAGTCACTTCAAATGAATGAAATCCTCTGTCCTCTGGCTGCTAGCAGGAGATGTAAACAGTGTGTCTACAAACCAGGTCAGTCCTGCTGTTATTCTCTATCTCTTGTCATAAACTAACACAATTTGTTTTTTGGGGGATGGTTAAGTTCAGATGGTGCAGACCGTGTTCAATATGTTTCAAAAATTGATCTTCACATTTTGTGGTCTGACGACAGCTCTTTTATGGGGGCGTTCATTTTGTAATTGTGTTTCGTGCATTGCACTTTACGTGTGACAACAATCTAATCAGAGGAAAGCTCAATAGCACCCCACATCTGTTTGAATGTTTTAGCTGGTCAAAATACCCTCCTCTGCCTTGTTAAGGGTAAATCATAGTCCACAGCCGCTGAGACGCGTAAGTCCGGCGTCCCATTGTGACATAGCTACGTGGCTCTGAGACCACCATCCGCTGGGGACGCACAGGCTAAACGCACACCTTCTCACAATTCCCAACCAACGGGGCTCCGGTACACGTCCTCTATTCATTTGAATGTGTTGACGGTTGGAGAAATTGCTTGAGCTGCGCTGACAATTTGAAAAGTATGAAAGCCAGCGGTCCAATATTCTAGAACAAGGGGTCATTCTAGAGTTCTGAAATCTGCATTATCAAAACGCAGACCTTCAAAAAAATCTGCTTTTCAAACCATTTTAGATGGGTTTTATATTGAAAGTCATGCTTTTTTTGCTTCAATAGAGTGATCAAGGGTGTGTAACCAGGGCTACTCAGATGTTTTACCAGCCAAAGTATTTTCCCCTGCTAAAATTACATCAACAGAACACAAAAAAATGGATGAGCATCCTTTGTAATGTTTCTAAATCAAATGTATTAATAGTAAGAAGTAATGTGGTATATTGTTTATTTTAACCAAAATATCACAGGAGACAAGAATGTTCAGCTACCCCTTTAAGTACGTGAGGTTAACGAGGTAATGTGACTCAAGTCATGTGCCTGTGAGATTGAGTCTGACTAATAGCAGCGTTGTCTTCTCTTCCCTAGCAGTTGAAACTCAAACGTTGAAAAACAACCTAGCTTGTGAACAAAACAATGTAAATAGCCAAGAAACACGAGGACAACGTCTCACTCATTCGTAGTTCTTTGACTTTGTGCGATTCATTTACCAGCTATGAAACAAAACGGCAGAAATACTTTGAAAACTACTGCAGCATTTATTTTACTATGTGATCATACTTGACTATTTTTATTAAAGAATGCAAGTGAAGTGCTCACTCTGTGGCATTCTAACCACCCGCCAAGGTGGCTGGTGAAATGGACATCTTACCCGCCAATGCCAAAATCTACCTGCATTTGGCAGGTGGCGGGTGTTAATTTTAGGCCCTGTGTGCAACTATAGTTTTCCTTCACAGAAAATACATTAGTGCAACACATTCGGCAGAAAATAAGATTTTCATCAGATGACAACAGAAGTGCAACATTATTTGGCTAGCAGCCACACAAGTAAATTAGCTTACAATGAATAAGCAAGGTATTTTTTGCACATATTATGCATGGCCATCATATTTCTAATGTTTATCATAGAAAGAATGTAGCCAGCTACATTTCCTAATGTTTTGCTTGAAGTTAATCTTGCATTTTACCGGAGAAAAGTAGGCTACACAGAGAAAAGTAGGCTACACAGAGAAAAGTAGGCTACACAGAGAAAAGTAGGCTACACAGAGAAAAGTAGGCTACACAGAGAAAAGTAGGCTACACAGAGAAAAGTAGGCTACACAGAGAAAAGTAGGCTACACAGAGAAAAGTAGGCTACACAGAGAAAAGTAGGCTACACAGAGAAAAGTAGGCTACACAGAGAAAAGTAGGCTACACAGAGAAAAGTAGGCTACACAGAGAAAAGTAGGCTACACAGAGAAAAGTAGGCTACACAGAGAAAAGAGTGCTGTCTGCTGATAGAATGCTACTGTAGCACAAAATGAGTCTGATGCCAAGCAGAAATTACAATAACAAGCATTTTAGATCTGCGTTTACAAAACACAGCAAGATATTTCTTACGCAGTTTTTTTTCTTCTTTGTGAAAACAAAGAATTGTGCGTTAACGCGACCCCTGTAGAACACTGCTGTGCCTACGCATAGACACTAGAAGGCTCTGTGCAACATTGCTAGAAGGCTGAACTTTAATCTGTTGTATCTCTCCCAACTTTTGTCATAGGGTTCATTCCCTCAGGAAACAACAGACTGTCTCAATGATTTATATAAACCTCATATATATATACACTGCTCAAAAGAATAAAGGGAACACTTAAACAACACATCCTAGATCTGAATGAATGAAATAATCTTATTAAATAATTTTTTCTTTACATAGTTGAATGTGCTGACAACAAAATCACACAAAAATGATCAATGGAAATCAAATTTATCAACCCATGGAGGTCTGGATTTGGAGTCACCCTCAAAATTAAAGTGGAAACCACACTACAGGCTGATCCAACTTTGATGTAATGTCCTTAAAACAAGTCAAAATGAGGCTCAGTAGTGTGTGTGGCCTCCACGTGCCTGTATGACCTGCCTACAACGCCTGGGCATGCTCCTGATGAGGTGGCGGATGGTCTCCTGAGGGATCTCCTCCCAGACCTGGACTAAAGCATCCGCCAACTCCTGGACACTGTGGTGCAACGTGGCGTTGTTGGATGGAGCGAGACATGCTCCATCCTCAATTGGATTCAGGTCTGGGGAACGGGCGGGCCAGTCCATAGCATCAATGCCTTCCTCTTGCAGGAACTGCTGACACACTCCAGCCACATGAGGTCTAGCATTGTCTTGCATTAGGAGGAACCCAGGGCCAACCGCACCAGCATATGGTCTCACAAGAGGTCTGAGGATCTCATCTCGGTACCTAATGGCAGTCAGGCTACCTCTGGCGAGCACATGGAGGGCTGTGCGGCCCCCCCAAAGAAATGCCACCCCATACCATGACTGACCCACCGCCAAACCGGTCATGCTGGAGGATGTTGCAGGCAGCAGAACGTTCTCCACGGCGTCTCCAGACTCTGTCACGTCTGTCAAATGTGCTCAGTGTGAACCTGCTTTCATCTGTGAAGAGCACAGGGCGCCAGTGGCAAATTTGCCAATCTTGGTCTCCTCTGGCAAATGCCAAACGTCCTGCACGGTGTTGGGCTGTAAGCACAACCCCCACCTGTGGACGTCGGGCCCTCATACCACCCTCATGGAGTCTGTTTCTGACAGTTTGAGCAGACACATGCACATTTGTGGCCTGCTGGAGGTCATTTTGCAGGGCTCTGGCAGTGCTCCTCCTGCTCCTCCTTGCACAAAGGCGGAGGTAGCGGTCCTGCTGCTGGGTTGTTGCCCTCCTACGGCCTCCTCCACGTCTCCTGATGTACTGGCCTGTCTCCTGGTAGCGCCTCCATGCTCTGGACACTACGCTGACAGACACAGCAAACCTTCTTGCCACAGCTCGCATTGATGTGCCATCCTGGATGAGCTGCACTACCTGAGCCACTTGTGTGGGTTGTAGACTCCGTCTCATGCTACCACTAGAGTGAAAGCACCGCCAGCATTCAAAAGTGACCAAAACATCAGCCAGGAAGCATAGGAACTGAGAAGTGGTCTGTGGTCACCACCTCCAGAACCACTTCTTTATTGGGGGTGTCTTGCTAATTGCCTATAATTTCCACCTGTTGTCTATTCCATTTGCACAACAGCATGTGAAATGTATTGTCAATCAGTGTTGCTTCCTAAGTGGACAGTTTGATTTCACAGAAGTGTGATTGACTTGGAGTTACATTGTGTTGTTTAAGTGTTCCCTTTATTTTTTTGAGCAGTGTGTGTATGTATGTGTGTGTATGTATATGTATATATATATATATATATATATACACACACACACACACACACACAGTGGGGAAAAAAAGTATTTAGTCAGCCACCAATTGTGCAAGTTCTCCCACTTAAAAAGATGAGAGGGGCCTGTAATTTTCATCATAGGTACACGTCAACTATGATAAACAAAATGAGATTTTCACATTGTATGATTTTTAATGAATTTATTTGCAAATTATGGTGGAAAATAAGTATTTGGTCAATAACAAAAGTTTCTCAATACTTTGTTATATACCCTTTGTTGGCAATGACACAGGTCAAACGTTTTCTGTAAGTCTTCAGAAGGTTTTCACACACTGTTGCTGGAATTTTGGCCCATTCCTCCATGCAGATCTCCTCTAGAGCAGTGATGTTTTGGGGCTGTCGCTGGGCAACACGGACTTTCAACTCCCTCCAAAGATTTTCTATGGGGTTGAGATCTGGAGACTGGCTAGGCCACTCCAGGACCTTGAAATGCTTCTTACGAAGCCACTCCTTCGTTGCCCGGGCGGTGTGTTTGGGATCATTGTCATGCTGAAAGACCCAGCCACGTTTCATCTTCAATGCCCTTGCTGATGGAAGGAGGTTTTCACTCAAAATCTCACGATATATGGCCCCATTCATTCTTTCCTTTACACGGATCAGTCGTCCTGGTCCCTTTGCAGAAAAACACCCCCAAAGCATGATGTTTCCACCCCCATGCTTCACAGTAGGTATGGTGTTCTTTGGATGCAACTCAGCATTCTTTGTCCTCCAACCACGACGAGTTGAGTTTTTACCAAAAAGTTCTATTTTGGTTTCATCTGACCATATGACATTCTCCCAATCCTCTTCTGGATCATCCAAATGCACTCCAGCAAACTTCAGACGGACCTGGACATGTACTGGCTTAAGCAGGGGGACACGTCTGGCACTGCAGGATTTGAGTCCCTGGCGGCGTAGTGTGTTACTGATGGTAGGCTTTGTTACTTTGGTCCCAGCTCTCTGCAGGTCATTCACTAGGTCCCCCCGTGTGGTTCTGGGATCATTTTGACCCCACGGGGTGAGATCTTGCGTGGAGCCCCAGATCGAGGGAGAAATGTCTTCCATTTCCTAATAATTGCTCCCACAGTTGATTTCTTCAAACCAAGCTGCTTACCTATTGCAGATTCAATCTTCCCAGCCTGGTGCAGGTCTACAATTTTGTTTCTGGTGTCCTTTGACAGCTCTTTGGTCTTGGCCATAGTGGAGTTTGGAGTGTGACTGTTTGAGGTTGTGGACAGGTGTCTTTTATACTGATAACAAGTTCAAACAGGTGCCATTAATACAGGTAACGAGTGGAGGACAGAGGAGCCTCTTAAAGAAGAAGTTACAGGTCTGTGAGAGCCAGAAATCTTGCTTGTTTGTAGGTGACCAAATACTTATTTTCCACCATAATTTGCAAATAAATTCATAAAAAATCCTACAATGTGATTTTCTGGGGGAAAAAATCTTAATTTGTCTGTCATAGTTGACGTGTACCTATGATGAAAATTACAGGCCTCTCATCTTTTTAAGTGGGAGAACTTGCACAATTGGTGGCTGACTAAATACTTTTTTTCCCCACTGTGTATATCACAGTGAGGGGAAAAAAGTATTTGATCCCCTGCTGATTTTGTACATTTGCCCACTGACAAAGAAATGATCAGTCTATAATTTGAATGGTAGGTTTATTTGAACAGTGAGAGACAGAATAACAACAAAAAAAATCCAGAAATACTTATTTCCCTCATTAAAATGCAAATCAATTCATAATATTTTTGACATGCGTTTTTCTGGATTTTTTTGTTGTTATTCTGTCTCTCACTGTTCAAATAAACCTACCATTCAAATTATAGACTGATCATTTCTTTGTCAGTGGGCAAACGTACAAAATCAGCAGGGGATCAAATACTTTTTTTCCCTCACTGTGTGTGTGTGTGTGTGTATATATATATATACATACATACATACATACATACATACATACATACATACATACATACATACATACATACATACACTCAGTTTATCAGGTACGCCCATCTAGTACCGGGTCGGGGCCCTCCTTTGTCTCCAGAACAGCCTGAATTATCCGGGACATGGAAACGTTGTTCCAATGGTATCAAGGGACCTAACGTGTGCCAGGAAAACCTTCCCTAGGCCGTTGACACCAGGCAGAATGGGGCCATGGCCTCATGCTACTTACGCCAAGTCGGACCAGGCGCTGTTTTTCCACTCCTCAATTGTCCAGTGGTGTGATCGCGTGCCCACTGGAGCTGCTTCTTCTTGTTTTTAGTTGATAAGAGGGGAGCCCGGTGTGGTCGTCTGCTGCAATAGCCCATCCGTGAAAAGGACTGATGAGTTGTGTTCCGAGATGCCGTTCTGCACGCCATTATTTGCCTGTTTCTGGCCCGCCTGTTAGCTTGCACGATCCTTGCCATTCTCCCTCGACCTCTCTCATCAACGAGCTGTTTTGCCCCACCGCACTGCTGCTGACTGGATGTTTTTTGTTTGTCGCACCATTCTCGGTAAACCCTAGACACTGTAGTGAGTGAAAAGCCCAGGAGGCCGGCCGTTTCTGAGATAATGGAACCGGCGCGCCTGGCACCAACGGTCATACCACGCTCAAAGTTGCTTAGGTCACTAGTTTTGCCCATTCTAATGTTCAATGGAACAGTAACTGGATGCCTGTCTGCCTGCTTCATATTGCAAACCACGGCCACGTGACTGGCTGTAGGAGCAAACCATTTTCTTGAATGGGGTGTACCTAATAAACTGACCACTGGGTGTATATTGGCCCAGAGCCATATGTATCTATCTATATGCCTCTTTGTAGGCCTACAATCATTTGATGTAGCTTATGTATGTCTATGGTTAGGCTTGATACAAACCGACAGGGAAGGTTTCACAGGGTCTGTCTGTGTGACCCAATTACACAGTGTACACATACATAGACATTCTGACCCTGATGACCTGAGGGGTAGCCTAGTTCACCAAGCGAGCTGATTTGCCGTATCTTGTTTGTACAACTGACCGTTCAGGCTACTATCATTGTCATGTTGTTGTGAATCGTTTGTACTATGTCTTCCAGGCATAAGACGTGGCTTTTCTGGTGAAACTTTCTGACCTGCTGCCTCTGAAACTACGATGTGGTTTTGATGATGTAATGGTCTTTGGACCTAGTGACTGTCACGGATTAGAAGTTTAGTAGTGGGAAGGACTGGTCTGGAATCATTGCTGTTCTTGATTGTTTGCGGATTAGAAGTTTAGTAGTGGGAAGGACTGGTCTGGAATCATTGCTGTTCTTGATTGTTTGCGTTGCCCTTAGCCTATGCCCCCAAACGGCTCTTAACTCTTTATTGCTGCTCGGCCTGCTCCTGATCGTCAGGCCTAGAATCTGATCTCTCCTCAGAAGAGTTCAGTAGTCATGAACAGGGCCTAAAATTAACTTTTTGTTCCACCAGCCACGGTGGCAGGTAGATGAGAATCTACCAGCCTCTCAGATTTTTTACCAGCCAAAATAATCTTTCACCATAATTACATTTAAAAAACTGATGACCATGCTTTGTAATGTTTCCAGAACAATACATTTATTAGTAAGAAGTAATGTGGTGTATTGCTCAATTTAATTTAATTTGTTCTTTTAACCAAAATAACAGATGAGACAAAATGTTCAGCTGCCCCTTTAAGGGTGGGAGGTTACCGTGGTAATTGGGCCACTGGAGGTGTGTGAGAGATTTGTGATGTGACTAGTAGTAGACGGTGTCTCTTCACTATCAGTGGAAGCAGCAAATTCAAACTAACATTGAATAACAACCTAGCTTGTGAACACAACAATGTAAATAGCCAAGAAACACGAGGATAAAGTCTCACTTTTCTGACTTGAGGTAAATTAGACCAATGTTAATGCCTGTGGCAGCGCCTCCATAAATGAATATCAGCGCTTCACTCAGTGTGCAAAGCTGTTGCTGCACGAGGGGGGATGTAGGAGTCCTATTTCTTTGTGTGATTAGCAGCTATGAAACAAAACAGCAGAATACTTTGAAAACAGCTACTTCAGCATTTTTCTGCTTGAAATTGCAACACGCACATATGTTCATACTTGACTATTCACAAATGCGAATGTAGAGCCCTGCAAATTGACCACCTGCCAACGTGGCTGGTGAAGTAGACATTCTTACCCGCCAATACCTATATCTACCCACATTTGTCGGGTGTTAATTTTATGCCCTGGTCATGAAGCTGCTGCTTGCAGAGACATGATAGGATAGAGGCTGGTTCTGTTGTTGCTACCATCTAGGGAGATCTTTGTAACTCATCTAAATGTATTTAGTCCTCAGCAATATTGACGTGCAATATCCATATGGCATGCAATATTCTGAAAGGCCTCTCAGCCACGTGTACTTTGTGTAGTTTACTCCATTTATAGTTTGCTTCCCAGACACACCAAGCCCCGCCCCCTGTCACTCGAGCAGCAGTTCTTCCTCCTCACTTTTAGATTCACTAGAAGTTTGCATGCTGTTCCGTTAGGTCAAATGCAGTCAACAGATTGTTCCAAACAAGAACGATGCTTCTTCCCACTTATTATAAATCATTCTATTTCCATGATTCCAACAGTTCACTCAGTTCACTTTTTGCCCATATCAAGTGTTATGATCTATTTCGCAAGTCAAATCGCAATATTTGGTAAAAACACAAAAATGCTATTTGATTTTTTTGCCCATATCGTGCAGCTCTACTGTCAAGGAACCTGAAGACAGAGATTGAAGACCACAGTGGTCAAGTTAGTGAGAAATGACTACAGTTAAAGGGGAGGATAGCCAATGCTATCACATGTTAAAGGGGAGAGGAGAATTAGAATTAGTGAGAAGGCTTTTTTTCAGATTCTAGTAATTCTATGATCAGCACACACAACACCATCCATTTGTCTCTGGTCATGCTATCCTGGTCCCCTGGGTTCTGTCACCTGCTCCGTTCCCCCCACCATGACGGGTGGGGGGAAGGCAAACTCAACAGGCAGGGTCACGTTCAGTTGGCATGACATGTCCTATGAGAACCCGAAGGGGGGGGGGGGGTTATGGTAGTCAATGGTTTCACACAGACAGTTTCATGAAAGTCACCATCGCAAGTAATAAACCATGCAAGTGACATTTTCTATTGGTTACTTTTCTTAGGTAGCCTAAATAGGTAGGATGCTAGCATTGTGATCACTGGTCTATGTGAATGAAGCCAGATAGTAAAACGTCAGTTTCATGCAGATATTGGCGCATGCATATTTTTGCATATGTACATATTTTCACGGCAATCAGGAAAGAGCTTGGTTGGTAAATCTCGGGATCCCGCTAGGGTTGGGCGGTATCCAGATTTTCAAACCGTCATACCATTTCTCTACCATACCGGGGTATACGGTATTACCGGAAGTGCACACAAGGGGTGCTATTTCCCCAAAAAATTATTGTAACTTTATTTTTGTTGATGCACAAAACAATTAAGGCAACAGGGATCTTGATCCAGGCGGGGATTCAATATGTCTGCTGTAACCAAGAAACTTGATCTTGACATTTTAGCACTTAGCTAGCAAGTTAGCAAACCAATTGCATAGCTGGAGCCCTGAGCTGGCTATAATTTATTTGACACATCTTAGATTTTTTATAGTTATAAGCAGTGGCGTAGTTTTTTGTTTTCTTATGGTTTTGAAAATCATACCGTTGGTATTTCGAAATACCCCGGTAAACGGTATATTGCCCAAGCCTAGATCCCGGTTCCCTGTGTTAATCCCTAGTCCCAAATGAACATGGTGACCGTATTTGCATTATATTGGCATTAGGCCTACATGTGGAATGGTAAGCACATTACTTTCTACTTTGTGTTTGTAAAGATTTTTCACCCATTTGATGTTTCTCCTGCTCAACCGTTTTGTTTGTGTGATTTAGTTTGTGATTTCACCTCAGACAGTGACCGACCAAGGGTAAGCAGTGTGAGAGGTATGGGGATTGGGGGTTGCTTAGGGCTGGGAATTGCCAGGGACCTCACGATATCATGATACTTAGGTGCTGATACAATATGTATTGCGGTTCGATAATGTCATTTTATTGTGATTCCATGTTCCAAACATATTATGGTGAGCATAATGTAATTGCTCACCATATGTCTGTTGCAGAGGGACAAGAGAGCCATGAGTAAACACGTTTTGATCAGTCATGGAAATAAAATTACTGAAAACATTTTGGCTCACTATTTAAAAGCTTCAGTCCAGACATGTGGGTGTACAGTAACTGAGGAAGAGCCAGAGAGGTTGTGAATGGGAACTCAAGTGCCCGTAGCTGCAGGGATGTCATTTACTCGCTGCTTCATTTATGGATCCACAGCAGGGACTCCTCGCTTGACTGCAGAGGAATGCAATGTGGCCAAATACTCTGCTGTCAGTCATAGAGATATGAGAAGCAGGCTGACTTATAGAACTCTTCTCTGTTAAAGATTTTTGAGCTGTGCAAAGGAAATGTAGCTCACTGCAGTGCAGCCATAGTCTGGCATTTCTACTAGTCGTATCCTATGCAGAGTTCTAAGGACTAGCCTCTGTTTCATTCTAGCCCTGTACTCTTATTTACCAGTTCTCTTTTATAAACAAGGTTACTTCACACAAATTATGTCACAGGAAAAATGAAGTTGTATTGGATTGAGTGTGAATGGTTTACTATGATCATTGTTATGGCTCTGTTTTTGAGAGCGTGTGTGTGTAGCAGTGGCAGTCGGTGGTGCATAGGATGAGGGAGGATGATAAAAATGTTTTATGACCATGGCCTTATTTCTATTACAGCATGTTGGATGACTGTCATTCATATTCCATTCACCCAGTTCAATGTAACATCCATAGGTTTAGGCTACTACATGATACACACATTTTCCCTGTACCCATCATGAGGTTTTTAGTCATTTTAGTAATCAAGGTGACAGTGACACATTCAATACCGCCTTGCACTCTCTTGCTTGCATCTAGCTGATCTAGGGTGTAATCATTAGTCCAACAGTTTCTATTGGACAAATTCAGGTATGTTTATCCCCATTTTGTTTGCTTCCATTTAAGAAACGTTTTTCAACAGAATCGGCGGAATGAATACACCCCTGATCACACACAAACGGTTAACTTTCATAGCAGCCACATAAAAACAGTACGATCACTTTGCTCGTTGTCTGTGTATGTAATTCCTTCTCGCAACCATCTATCCGCTCTCCTCCTCTCACCTTTTCCCTTCGCTTGTGGACTTCAGTGCACAACACATTAGCTGTCTGTGACCAGGCGAAAAAACCTTTCCAAGCCAAACCTTCAAACTGTATCGTTACCGTTAACCGCTACACACAGCCTACATCATTGTCATGTCAGTATGAAAAATGTATGCACTCACTAACTGTAAGTCGCTCTGGATAAGAGCATCTGCTAAATGACGTAAATGTCATACTGCAATCATGCAGTACAGTGTACAGTCAGCAAGCAGTTTAGCAGTTACACCGGCTGGCCCGGTGGCAATAAATTAATCAAACCAAAAGCTTACCCTGACTTGGAAGAGTTCCAATGTTGGATGGCCAGCTAGCTAACATAGCATCCCTCTCTGTTTGAGCCGGTTGTTTGAGTAGGCTAAACTAGCTAGCTGCATTTGCTAGCAAAGTGAAGGTAAAAAATAAATAAAATAATATAGCTCTCTCTCTCCCCTTAATTGTTCAAAACTGTTCAACTATTGTCTCTCTTTGTCAACTACTCACCACATTGTATGCACTGCAGTGCTAGCTAGCTATAGCCTATGCTTTCAGTACTAGATTCATTCTCTGATCTTTTGATTGGGTGGACAATGTCAGTTCATGCTGCAAGAGCTCTGATAGGTTGGAGGACGTCCTCTGGAAGTTGTCATAATTACTGTGTATGTCTATGGGAGTGGGTGAGAATCAAGAGCCTCCTAGGTTTTGTATTGAAGTCAATGTACCCAGAGGAAACTAGCTGTCCTCCGGCTCCACCATGGTGCTACCCTACAGAGTGCTGCTGAGGCTACTGTAGACCTTCATTGCAAAACTGTGTTTTAATCAATTATTTGGTGATATGTGAATATATTTAGTATAGTTTTATCGTACTGTTTTTAAATGTTTCACTTTTTATTTTTATGACATTCACTGAGGAGGATGGTCCTCCTCTGAGGTGGCCGACTATTCCTAATGTGATGTGTAGATCGGATCGTCATAATTTAAACTGCATGGCTGAGCGCGTACTGGTGTAGGGCTAGGCTATAGGCCAGGGATGGGCAACTCCAGTCCTCGGTGGACTGATTTGGTGTCACACTTTTGCCCCAGCTAACACACCTGACTCCAATAATCAACTAATAGTGGTCTTCAGTTTAGAATGCAATTAGTTTAGTTTGCTGTGTTTGCTAGGGATGGGGGGAAAAAGTGACACCACTCCGGCCCCCGAAGAATGGAGTTGCCCATCCCTGCTATCTCAGATACGTTTCTTGCAATTCTACTACACTTTATTTTACTGGAGACATTCTCAGAATCTTTTTTAATACGACACGAATTACAGGGTAGCCTACTCTGCTGACAATGACAAACAGATCAATAAAAACGTTGTCTGATCCATATAATAAGCCTACGAGAAGGGGAGCCACAAATAGCGTACAATATGACATCCATCTAACCTGGAGGAGGAAATTATTGTCCAAAAGCGAACTCTCAAGTGGCACTGACCCAACAATGATAGTGAATATGCGTATTCACCGGGGATATGGTCGATGCCCTCCGCTGGAGCCAATAAGATGGGCTATATCAAGGGTACTCAACTCTTACCCGACGAGGTCCGGAGGCTGCTGGTTTTCTTTTCTACCTGAAAATGAATTGCACACACCTGGTGTTCCAGGTCTAAATCAGTCCCTGATTAGAGGGGCGCAATGAAAAAATGCAATGGAACTGGCTTCGAGGTCCAGAGTTGAGTTAGCGGGGGCTGTACTGTTCAATCAATTAAGTTGAGAATTCTGCCAACTATAAAATACAGATTAGTCTTTTCATTGTCTTCTCTTTACAGTAATAGCCATTTGCTTTCCAAACTATGATGAAATATTGCGACATGTCTGGCTAGGTCTCTGCTTTTCACTGACAGTCGCAACTCAACAATCAACTATTTGGTATTTGCCATGCGCGCTGCCCAAATTGTGGGCCCATCCGTCTGTAGGCTATCTGCCATTTAAAACAATCCACAGCTTATTATCGTTTTTAAAAAGCTAATGATCCTCTATGGCCAAATCATGCTTTCTGGTGTAGTAGCCTATTTTGAGTGATTTTATTTATTTCTGTACAGACGGGAGTAGGCTAATAAGGCTATATAATTTAGGTAATTTTAATTCAATTTACCACCCATGTCTGTAGCGCACTTGTGATGGAGATTTCAAAACAAATGGCCACTGGATTGATACAAATAATAATGATTCTGCCATGTAGGCAGAGGCTACTTTGTAGTTACCTTTTAATTGCATTTCCATCTACCCGAAGATGTTAGGCTGTCATTAGCGTCGCTAACAGCTACACAGTGGTAGACATATAGGCCCCATACGCACCCCACAATTCCCCTGCCGTTGTTTCCTCTTCAGAAAGTTGGTATATTCAAAATGTGTGTCGCACTGCCAAGTCAAACGGTTGCAAAAGCGACTGTTTTGGTCGCAGTATCAAACTCTGAGATATGGTTGTTTTGACTGTACTCTCTTCCTCTCCAGATGAGGACGTCCCTGCAGAGATGGTTGTTTTGACTGTCCTCTCTTCCTCTCCTCTCCAGATGAGGACGTCCCTGCAGAGATGGTTGCAGAAGAATCCGGTCCAGGAGCTCAGAATAGTCCGTACCAACTTCGAAGAAAGTCTCTACTACCCAAGAGAACAGCAGCGTGTCCAGCAAAGACTAACATGGAAGTGAGTCAATAGTATGGGATGCGTTCCAAAATGGCTCCCTATAGGGAATAGGGTGCCATTTTGGACACAGCCTATGTGTGATGTATGTGGAAAGACGGCACATAATATTTAACAATGGCTAGTTGCCTGAGTCACCAAGAGGTGGTGGGTCATTCTGTGTCCTCGGTTGGGTCCTGGGTAAAAGGGGTATGATGGGCTTCTGCTGCACCTTCAACAAGACACAGCATTGTGGAATGTTCAGATATAAATCTGTTATGTAGAATAAACATTGTGTCTCTGACATGTAGAATAATGTATCATGTCAGCTCTACTCATGACATTTCTATCTGTTTGCCTGCTGAAAATGGATCTGCCGTAATGAATCAGCTCACCTAACTTGGACTGAGTGCCACTGGTTATAAAGAAATATTGCAAAAAGCTGTATTCTGACATAGACTAGTGAGCAATATCAGCATTCCACCCACAATGGTGTCTTCTTTAGCACGAGGCTCCCTTTTACCCACGGGCTGAATTTGATAATTAATCTTTCCTCTTTGTATAATTGATTAGTATTTCACTAGCGGTGGTGATTAATTGAAGAACTTGATTTATTGAAAACAAAGCTGAAATATTGATACGGTTGTTTTTAAGCAGATGACCATGGTCTGGTCTAGCAAAAGGTGTCAGCTGTCAAGGCTTATAACAATCTGTTTCTCGTTCTATGCGCAGGGTGCTTCCACTTCAGCCACAGAAGACTTTGGCCATCGGGCAAAGCGTGCCAGAGTGTCGGGAAAGTCTCAAGATTTAACAGGTAAAAGAATAGTCTAAAAGTCTGTTTTTGTTTATTTTGTATTTATTAGTATCTCTTTTAGCCCATCTCAGGATAATCTTCCAATAGTCTTTAAAAGACAACAATGATGTACACAGTACAGTAAAACAAAGGACAAATGTTTTGGTCATTAACATGTTATGAGAATTGGAGGTTAAAAATGCCCCTGCTCTGTATTGGACCTTGTTTCTGTCTATCTCCTGTTATTATTTTGGATGTGTGAATATCTCCTCCATTAATTAAGAGTCCCTCTGGTTGTGTTCACAACTAGCAGCTCCAGCAGAGCACTACCTCCAGGAGAAGCTGCCAGACGAAGTGGTTCTGAAGATCTTCTCCTACCTGCTGGAGCAGGACCTGTGTCGCGCAGCATGTGTCTGCAAACGCTTCAGCGAACTGGCCAATGACCCCATCCTCTGGTGAGTGGCTGTTTGGCTATCCCGTTGTCTCTCTGGCTGTCTGGTTGCTTGGTTGGCTGTCTGCTTGGTTGGTTGGCTGTCTGCTTGGTTGGTTGGCTGTCTGCTTGGTTGGTTGGTTGACTGTCTGGTTGGCTGTCTGCTTGGCTAGTTGGCTGGCTGTCTGCTTGGCTAGTTGGCTGGCTGTCCGCTTGGCTAGTTGGCTGGCTGTCCGCTTGGCTAGTTGGCTGGCTGTCCGCTTGGCTAGTTGGCTGGCTGTCCGCTTGGCTAGTTGGCTGGCTGTCCGCTTGGCTAGTTGGCTGGCTGTCCGCTTGGCTAGTTGGCTGGCTGTCCGCTTGGCTAGTTGGCTGGCTGTCCGCTTGGCTAGTTGGCTGGCTGTCCGCTTGAATAGTTGGCTGGCTGTCCGCTTGGCTAGTTGGCTGGCTGTCCGCTTGGCTAGTTGGCTGGCTGTCCGCTTGGCTAGTTGGCTGGCTGTCCGCTTGGCTAGTTGGCTGGCTGTCCGCTTGAATAGTTGGCTGGCTGTCCGCTTGAATAGTTGGCTGGCTGTCCGCTTGGCTAGTTGGCTGGCTGTCCGCTTGGCTAGTTGGTTGGTTGGCTGTTTGCGTGGCTGGTTGGCTGTTTGCGTGGCTGGTTGGTTGGCTGGCTGTCCGCTTGGCTAGTTGGCTGGCTGTCCGCTTGGCTAGTTGGCTGGCTGTCCGCTTGGCTACATTTACGTCATTTAGCAGACGCTCTTATCCAGAGCGACTTACAGTTAGTGAATACATATTTTTTTAATTTTTATACTGGCCCCCCGTGGGAAACGAACCCACAACCCTGGCGTTGCAAACGCCATCCTCTATCAACTGAGCTACATCCCTGCCGGCCATTCCCTCCCCTACCCTGGACGACGCTGGGCCAATTGTGCGCCGCCCATGAGTCTCCCGGTCGCGGCCGGCTGCGACAGAGCCTGGATTCGAACCAGGATCTCTAGTGGCACAGTTAGCACTGGGATGCAGTGCCTTAGACCACTGCGCCACTCAGGAGACAGTTGGCTGGCTGTCCGCTGGCTAGTTGGCTGGCTGTCCGCTGGCTAGTTGGCTGTCTGCTTGCCTAGTTGGTTGGTTGGCTGGCCGTCTGCTTGGCTGGTTGGCTGGCCGTCTGCTTGGCTGGCCGTCTGCTTGGCTGGTTGGCTGGCCGTCTGCTTGGCTGGTTGGCTGGCCGTCTGCTTGGCTGGTTGGCTGGCCGTCTGCTTGGCTAGTTGGCTGGCCGGCTAGATGGCTGGCCGTCTGCTTGGCTAGATGGCTGGCCGGCTAGATGGCTGGCCGGCTGCTTGGCTAGTTGGCTGGCTGTCTACTTGACTAGTTGGCTGGTTGTCTGCTTGGCTGGTTGGTTGGCTTGTCTGCTTGGCTGGTTGGCTGGCCGTCTGCTTGGCTGGTTGGCCGGCTAGTTGGCTGGCTAGTTGGTTGGCTGTCTGCTTGGCTAGTTGGTTGGCTTGTCTGCTTGGCTGGTTGGCTGGCCGTCTGCTTGGCTGGTTGGCCGGCTAGTTGGCTGGCTAGTTGGTTGGCTGTCTGCTTGGCTAGTTGGTTGGCTAGTTTGCTGGCTGTCTGCTTGGCTAGTTGGCTGGCTGTCTTTTTGGCTAGTTGGCTGGCTGTCTGCTTGGCTAGTTGACTGGCTGTCTGCTTGGCTAGTTGACTGGCTGTCTGCTTGGCTAGTTGACTGGCTGTCTGCTTGGCTAGTTGGCTGGCTAGTTGGCTGTCTGTTTGCTTGGCTAGTTGGCTGGCTGTCCGCTTGGCTAGTTGGCTGGCTGTCCGCTTGGCTAGTTGGCTGGCTGTCCGCTTGGCTAGTTGGCTGGATGGTGAGACCATAGAAATATAATCTATAGATTGGACCTTCCCATTTAAGTCGATGACATAATGGGTGGACAGGTAGCTATTGCAAGTGTACCCATAGGAGCAAAGCTAGGTTGAAGATTAAAGGGTAGGACGAGGATTCTAATGTCCCGTAATGCTTTACATAAATTAGGAAGAATTGTAAACAATGGGACCAGCGATGCTAGTTAGCAACGGCCCCATAACGGTTTTTTTCAAAGCTTCCGCATGGAATTATTACGTTGTCTTAATCTGGGTATCTTCAACCAAATGCAATGGATCCAATCTGGGACACGCACTGTCTTCCCCTCCAGTGTGTTATCGCTTCAAGTAACCCTGTCTGATGGTGTCTGGCTGTGCCTTGCTTTTCTTCACAGGAAGAGGCTGTACATGGAGGTGTTTGAGTACACGCGTCCTATGATGCATCCTGAGGCGGGGAAGTTCTTCCAGATTAACCCAGAGGAGTACGAGCAGCCTAACCCGTGGAAGGAGAGCTTTCAGCAGCTGGTAGGACTACGACCCCATGACCTCTATACCCACACTGTCCTTATTGTTACTCACTCACCTCTCACCTCTGACCTCTGTAAACCCTCACTCTCCTAAGAGTTACTGTTACTCAACCATATAGATACTACTACTGCTGCTAAAACAGTCAACAGCTTGTACAGACGTATGAATGCAAGAACACTGTAGAGTCCCAGTAATTCTAATTATTTGGTGCAAGTAAAGTTCCAGTGGAGTGAAAGAACGTGAGATTGTTGTGATTCTAGAAGGAATCCCACCATTAGTATTACTGTGCTATAATAACGGCCAGATTCATTGTTCTTTTTGTGTTTACAGTATAAAGGAGCACACGTAAAGCCAGGCTTCGCAGAACACTTCTACAGTAATCCTGCCAGATACAAAGGAAGAGAGAACATGCTTGTAAGTGTGTTTGTTTGAGAGAGTGTAAGGGCCAGTTTTCTTGACACCGATGAAGCCTAGTCCTGGACTAAAATGCACACTGAATGAAGAATCTCCATTGCCTGAAGTGTGAGAGGAATGGTAGACAGAGGAATCCAGCAGTGCTGAGGCAGAGGGCTCGTAGAGAGGACGACTGGCTACTACTCTGAACTACAATATCATCAGCAGACTCCATCATCTACCATCCACTGACCAGCTCTCTCCGCTCAAGCCATGAACTGACCCGCTCCATCTCCAGAGGATGCAGCTTTCAGAGACTTGTCCTCTATTGGTTGACCTGTCCTGATATATTGCTGCTTTGTTTTTTGCTCTTGAAGCGCTTTGAGATTCTATGAAAGGTGCCATAGAAATGTAATTGATTATTATATCTGATGTTAGAGAAGCTTCCATTAAATGTAATACATTATTAATTATTATATCTGTTAGAGGCGCTATAGAAATGTAATACATTATTTGTATGAATTATTATATCTGATGTTAGAGGTACTATAGAAATGTAATACATTATTAATTATTATATCTGATGTTAGAGGTGCTATAGAAATGTAATACATTATTTGTATTAATTATTATATCTGATGTTAGAGGTACTATAGAAATGTAATACATTATTAATTATTATATCTGATGTTAGAGGTGCTATAGAAATGTAATACATTATTTGTATTAATTATTATATCTGATGTTAGAGGTACTATAGAAATGTAATACATTAATTATTATATCTGATTTAAGAGGTGCTATAGAAATGTAATACATTATTAATTATTATATCTGTTAGAGGTACTATAGAAATGTAATACATTATTAATTATTATATCTGATGTTGAGGCGCTATAGAAATGTAATGTATTTGTATTGATATAGGCCTAACCTTTTAGTTCTGGGGGTTGTTATTGAGTGATTGGTCATCATGAGTTCACTGGGACTTTGCTGTAACACACTTCTCTATGCTGCCTCTTCCTCAGTACTATGACACCATCGAGGATGCCCTGGGAGGTGTTCAGGAAGCCCACTTTGACGGACTCATATTCGTCCACTCTGGGGTCTACACTGACGAGTGGATCTACATTGAGTCACCCATCACAATGATCGGAGCTGGTACGTATTCGTTCTGTCCATTGTTTTTCTGTACCGTACACCGTCTGTTCCCCGTCTATCTACCCCACTTGACCTTTTAACATGGTTTATTGATTATCTTTGCTGGACACTTTTAGCCCGACGTTATCTTTTGCCCTGCCCTGTTAACCCCCAATGCCATAAATGTTTCAACAGCATCTGGTAAAGTAGCAGACAAAGTGATCATTGAGAACACCAGAGACTCAACATTTGTCTTCATGGAGGGCTCAGAGGATGCATACGTTGGCTACATGACCATCAAGGTGAGGTCTTATCCATTACTTATGTAATATAGGCCTAGCTGACTGTTGGTGTATGCCTGGACTCTACACTGGTCCTCATCATATTGTCATATTGACTCTGTACACTGGTCCTCATCATATTGTTATATTGACTCTGTACACTGGTCCTCATCATATTGTCATATTGACTCTGTACACTGGTCCTCATCATATTGTCATATTGACTCTGTACACTGGTCCTCATCATATTGTCATATTGACTCTGTACACTGGTCCTCATCATATTGTCATATTGACTCTGTACACTGGTCCTCATCATATTGACTCTGTACACTGGTCCTCATCATATTGACTCTGTACACTGGTCCTCATCATATTGTCATATTGACTCTGTACACTGGTCCTCATCATATTGTTATATTGACTCTGTACACTGGTCCTCATCATATTGTCATATTGACTCTGTACACTGGTCCTCATCATATTGTCATATTGACTCTGTACACTGGTCCTCATCATATTGACTCTGTACACTGGTCCTCATCATATTGTCATATTGACTCTGTACACTGGTCCTCATCATATTGACTCTGTACACTGGTCCTCATCATATTGACTCTGTACACTGGTCCTCATCATATTGTCATATTGACTCTGTACACTGGTCCTCATCATATTGTCATATTGACTCTGTACACTGGTCCTCATCATATTGTCATATTGACTCTGTACACTGGTCCTCATCATATTGACTCTGTACACTGGTCCTCATCATATTGACTCTGTACATTGGTCCTCATCATATTGTCATATTGACTCTGTACACTGGTCCTCATCAAACAAAGGGAAGTGTTGACATGATATCAGTTGTGGTTGTTAGTCATATGTTATGAATTACTCCTATCGTGGTCCTATGTAATAAACTAACCCCTTATGTTTGTCTGCCTCTAGTTTAATCCTGATGATAAGTCTGCCCAGCACCACAACGCCCACCACTGTCTGGAGATTACAGTCAACTGCAGCCCCATCATTGACCACTGCATCATACGCAGCACTTGCACAGGTACCTTACAACACAATGTCTCCATCTCTCCTCAGACCTACCTGCCTTTCACTAAGCGTAGTCTTAGCATCTCAGACCTACCTGCCTTTCACTAAGCGTAGTCTTAGCATCTCAGACCTACCTGCCTTTCACTAAGGGTAGTCTTAGCATCTCAGACCTACCTGCCTTTCACTAAGGGTAGGCTTAGCATCTCAGACCTACCTGCCTTTCACTAAGGGTAGGCTTAGCATCTCAGACCTACCTGCCTTTCACTAAGGGTAGGCTTAGCATCTCAGACCTACCTGCCTTTCACTAAGGGTAGGCTTAGCATCTCAGACCTACCTGCCTTTCACTAAGGGTAGGCTTAGCATCTCAGACCTACCTGCCTTTCACTAAGGGTAGGCTTAGCATCTCAGACCTACCTGCCTTTCACTAAGCGTAGGCTTAGCATCTCAGACCTACCTGCCTTTCACTAAGGGTAGTCTTAGCATCTCAGACCTACCTGCCTTTCACTAAGGGTAGGCTTAGCATCTCAGACCTACCTGCCTTTCACTAAGGGTAGGCTTAGCATCTCAGACCTACCTGCCTTTCACTAAGGGTAGGCTTAGCATCTCAGACCTACCTGCCTTTCACTAAGGGTAGGCTTAGCATCTCAGACCTACCTAGTGCAGTCTAATTATCATGACACCTAAATGTATTATAGTGATCATAGCTCATATGGCGCTTCTCTTAAAAATATTGCTGGAGCTATGCTAGGTATTTTGACAGTGTCTTCCACACATGGAATTGAGACAGTGGGTGGGTATCTGTCTGAGGAGTGTAGTGGATATACCGGGTTCCACCATGCTCACCTGGCTGGCTCTACACCTGTTGGTTTCAGTGGGCTCAGCGGTCTGTGTGAGCGGCCAGGGCGCTTGTCCCACCATCAAACACTGCAACATCAGCGACTGTGAGAACGTGGGGCTTTACATCACCGACCATGCACAGGTAGGTAACACACACACCGCTCTTTCCATATGGCACTTGATTCCTCAAATCATCCCATTTCCAAGATTGTGCTGTGAAACTCTGCCACTCCTTCTGCGTTCCCAGGGAATCTACGAAGACAATGAAATCTCCAACAACGCTCTGGCAGGGATCTGGGTGAAAAACCATGGCAACCCAATCATCAGACGGAACCACATCCACCACGGCAGAGACGTGGGTGTCTTCACCTTCGACCACGGCATGGTGAGATGACACTATTGGTCTGGTCTGACTACCACTGAGATGACACTATTGGTCTGGTCTGACTACCACTGAGATGACGCTCCATATTGGTCTGGTCTGGCTACCACTGAGATGACGCTCCATATTGGTCTGGTCTGGCTACCACTGAGATGACACTATTGGTCTGGTCTGGCTACCACTGAGATGACACTATTGGTCTGGCCTGACTACCACTGAGATGACACTATTGGTCTGGTCTGACTACCACTGAGATGACGCTCCATATTGGTCTGGTCTGGCTACCACTGAGATGACGCTCCATATTGGTCTGGTCTGGCTACCACTGAGATGACACTATTGGTCTGGTCTGACTACCACTGAGATGACACTATTGGTCTGGTCTGACTACCACTGAGATGACACTATTGGTCTGGTCTGACTACCACTGAGATGACACTATTGGTCTGGTCTGACTACCACTGAGATGACACTATTGGTCTGGTCTGACTACCACTGAGATGACACTATTGGTCTGGTCTGACTACCACTGAGATGACACTATTGGTCTGGTCTGGCTACCACTGAGATGACACTATTGGTCTGGTCTGACTACCACTGAGATGACACTATTGGTCTGGTCTGACTACCACTGAGATGACACTATTGGTCTGGTCTGACTACCACTGAGATGACACTATTGGTCTGGTCTGACTACCACTGAGATGACACTATTGGTCTGGTCTGGCTACCACTGAGATGACACTATTGGTCTGGTCTGACTACCACTGAGATGACACTTGGTCTGGTCTGACTACCACTGAGATGACGCTCCATATTGTTCTGGTCTGACTACCACTGAGATGACACTATTGGTCTGGTCTGACTACCACTGAGATGACGCTCCATATTGTTCTGGTCTGACTACCACTGAGATGACGCTCCATATTGGTCTGGTCTGACTACCACTGAGATGACGCTCCATATTGGTCTGGTCTGACTACCACTGAGATGACGCTCCATATTGGTCTGGTCTACAGTTGTGACTAGAGGCCTTGCGTCCTCTTGCTTCCTTGTCAGTTGTATTGTAGGAGAATGTCCAAGATCCCTCCCCTCTGACCTTCTTCTCCAATGTGTTTTGAGGAGCGTATGCAATGTAATGAGGAAAGAAGAATTGAGGAAGAACCTTGGTTTCTACTGTAGACACTCAGCTGGCTTATCAAACTGTCTTTCTGCTGTAAATACTCAGTCTGCAGCCATTCTTGTTCTTGAAGAGAAGTGTTGCCTTCCGGTTGAATCCGCCTTTAGGTTTTGAAGACCCACCACTGGTTTGAGTTACATAAACCTTCATCCAGAGCTTTTAAAAACAGGGAAATGTATTCCTCCTCACACTAGCTTTTGGTTACACAAGACATCGGATTGAGGTCATTTTCTCAATAGGAAATAAACGTTTTTTTAACAACTTGCTCTTCTCAACTGTATTATAGGAGAAGGTCCAAGGTTCCTTTCCTGTGACGTTCTTCTCCAATGCTTTTGAAAAGGAGGAGTGATGATCTGACGAATCGAGAGAAGATGACTTGAGAAATAGCCATGGTATTCTGATTTATTATTACTGACGTGACTCTGTCCTCCTGCAGGGCTACTTTGAGAGCTGCAACATCCACAGGAACCGCATAGCTGGCTTTGAGGTGAAGGCGTACGCCAACCCCACAGTGGTGCGCTGTGAGATCCACCACGGACAAACAGGAGGGATCTACGTGCACGAGAAGGGCCGAGGACAGTTCATCGAGAACAAGATCTATGCAAACAACTTTGCTGGAGTGTGGGTCACCTCCAACAGCGATCCTACAATAAGGTCAGTGGGGTTTCGGTCAAATACTTTCTCTCTCTCTCTTTGTCTCCGTCTTCCCTCCCTTTGTCCATTATGCATTATCCATATTAAGTTGAATTGATGCTGATGTGTAAGTGGATAGTCAATGGTGACATTTCTCCACATTGTGTCAATCACAGGGGTAACGCCATCTTCAACGGTAACCAGGGTGGCGTTTACATATTCGGTGACGGCCGAGGCCTCATCGAGGGGAATGATATCTACGGTAATGCCTTGGCAGGGATCCAGATCAGGACGAACAGCTGCCCTATCGTACGACACAATAAGATCCACGACGGACAGCACGGGGGCATCTATGTGGTAAGTAGACCTTTTTAGAACCTTTTTAAATGTGTATTTAAAGCACGTAATCACGTGTAGTACTTATGAAGCTTATAGCTGTGGTTTATCTGCAATCCTTGAGCATAT
This sequence comes from Coregonus lavaretus, assembly GCF_964263955.1. Classification (NCBI taxonomy): domain Eukaryota; kingdom Metazoa; phylum Chordata; class Actinopteri; order Salmoniformes; family Salmonidae; genus Coregonus; species Coregonus lavaretus. Next base: position 4,349,824 of record NC_139988.1, read on the forward strand.
TTAACCACTATTAGCCCACCATGTTAGGGTTTAAACAAACCTTGAAACAGTAGGCAGCGGACTGACAGAGGAGAAGGATGTTAGTAATGTAATTCGTGTCTCTCCCCTGTAGCACGAAAAGGGACAGGGGGTGATCGAGGAGAACGAGGTGTACAGCAACACGCTGGCAGGAGTCTGGGTGACCACCGGAAGCACACCTGTCCTCAGGAGGAACAGGATACACAGTGGGAAACAGGTATGGACATGGAGAGAGAAACCGCCCAAGAGAGAGAGACCAGTCTGTCTGTTCAGTTGGCTCTATGGGCCACTCATCTCCCACAGATGAATGAATGAGTGAAATTTGCCAATAATCTGCAAACTAAACACTCCCACCTCCCCTCTTGTCTTGTGGGTCATACAGGTTGGCGTTTACTTCTATGACAACGGCCATGGAGTGTTGGAGGACAATGATATCTACAACCACATGTACTCTGGAGTTCAAATCAGGTCAGTGAAAGGGCTAGAACTCAAAATGAATAGACAACCACACAATGGGATCAACTGACAACCACACAATGGGATCTACTGACAACCACACAATGGGATCTACTGACAACTACACAATGGGATCTACTGACAACCACACAATGGGATCTACTGACAACCACACAATGGGATCTACTGACAACCACACAATGGGATCTACTGACAACCACACAATGGGATCTACTGACAACCACACAAGGGGACCTACTGACAACCACACAATGGGATCTATTGACAACCACCCTATGGGATCTATTGACAACCACCCTATGGGATCTATTGACAACCACCCTATGGGATCTACTGACAACCACCCTATGGGATCTACTGACAACCACCCTATGGGATCTATTGACAACCACCCTATGGGATCTACTGACAACCACCCTATGGGATCTACTGACAACCACCCTATGGGATCTACTGACAACCACCCTATGGGATCTACTGACAACCACACTATGGGATCTACTGACAACCACACTATGGGATCTACTGACAACCTGTGTAAATAATGTAGTGCATGTTGCTGTTGTAATAAAAGGCATTTCATGGATGATTTGTCACATTGCTATGCACTTTTGTGATACTATTGATTTTTAATTATATGCATTGATTGATTTGTTGGTTAATGTTTCCCACTGTAACAGAACTGGAAGCAATCCCAAAATCAGACGGAACAAGATCTGGGGAGGTCAAAATGGAGGTATTCTGGTTTACAACTCAGGTGAGAAACCAACTGTTCTTTATCCATCCATTCTCCTCTCAGCTTGATGTTGTCTGGAGAGGGGTGAAGCAAGCACATCTTTTCTTCAGAAAGTGTACCTTTTCTACATGAAATTCATGATGCAGAACAGTGAAGACACCCTGGATTCACAGGTTCTGAGTGGAGTGACTCCATCAAATTCCTTTCACTCAAATGCTCCCTCATGAACTCTCTAACCATGATAAATGGAAGGGAGACCTCTTGGCTGATATCTTGACTCTGTTTCAGGTTTGGGCTTCATTGAAGACAATGAGATCTTTGACAACGCCATGGCAGGGGTGTGGATAAAGACGGACAGCAACCCCACCCTCCGGAGGAATAAGATCCACGACGGGAGAGACGGAGGGATCTGTATATTCAACGGAGGACGAGGTTTACTGGAGGAGAACGATATCTTCAGGAACGCCCAGGCAGGAGTCCTCATCAGCACCAACAGCCATCCCATCCTGAGGAAGAACAGGATATTTGACGGCTTCGCTGCAGGTGGGAAACGCTATGCTAGAAAGCAGGGTTCAGTCCAGGGTTGTGTTCATTAGGCACCATATGAAGGAAAGCAGACTGAAAGGGGGAGGGACTACCTGGATTGGTCCAATAAGAAATGCTCATTTTCTGTTGCAAAAATATATATTTTACCTTGTGTGCCTATTAAGTATGACCGAGCAGTATTTTGCTTTGAATCCTTGTGATTAATAGACAGTCATTGGTAAATGTTAACCCTATCAGTCACAAGACTCCAGACAAAAACGGCTTTTCATTTATCTGACTTTCATTTATCTGCATGTCCAGTATTTATATTTAGCCTCACAATTAAGTGTTTTATCATGTTCTTTTCAGGACGACCAGGTTGAAGTAGAACACAAAACAATTTCACATAAACCGTTGCATTCATGAGTTTTATTGACTATAAAAAAACAATGTCCTCTAAAGCAAAAACCTGATAAAAATGAATTCATATGAATGCTGTAAGTACAGAAATGGTTTGCTTCCTGGGAAATGAATGTCCAACTAGTCAGTGACAACTGTTTGGAGTTTGTGACAGCAACTATGTGAGTTAATTACAGTATTATAGACAATATGTCCTGGAATTTCCTATGGTCTTCTATGTAGAAGAACCCCTTACCTTCTAACGACTCTTGTGTAGCTTGTTAGCGTCATAGAGCAAAACATTACGTTACATGTTCGTGAGAGTCCCAGCTTTTCATAGATGGCTTTTAATAGTTTGTGGCTCAAACCATTCAGACTCTACAGACGTTTTTGTAAAAAGACCCAGGATCCACCCTTGTCTCACAAACACAGCTCTAGTCAGCCCCCTTTAATCACACAGACTAATGGTTGGTACCAACGGATGCAGAAGAAATGGACGAATCCAAATGGTACAACCCAGATCCAATGGTGCAACCCAGATCCAATGGTGCAACCCAGTCTGTAGCTCCAACACACAATGTTTAAAAGGGGTTAGAAGTCCAAATGGTGCCAGCGTTGCGGTGGGTGGGACTCATTGGGTTAATTGAAGACAGAGTGGGGCCCAATCCCAAATGGACACGGTAATACACTACATGACCAAAAGTATGTGGACACCTGCTCGTCGAACATCTCATTCCAAAATCATGGGCATTAATATAATATTGTCCCCCCTTTGCTGCTATAACAGCCTCCACTCTTCTGGGAAGGCTTTCCACTAGATGTTGGAACATTGCCGCAGGGACTTGCTTCCATTCAGCCAGAAGAGCATTAGTGAGGTTGGGCACTGATGTTGGCCTGGCTCGCAGTCGGCGTTCCAATTCATCCCAAAGGTGTTCGATGGGGTTGGGTCAGGGCTCTGTGCAGGCCAGTCAAGTTCTTCCACACCGATCTCGACAAAACATTTCTGTATGGACCTTGCTTTGTACTCGGGGGCATTGTCATGCTGAAACAGGAAAGGGCCTTCCCCAAACTGTTGCCACAAAGTTGGAAGCACAGAATCGTCTAGAATGTCATTGTATGCTGTAGCGTAAAGATTTCCCTTCACTGGAACTAAGGGGCTTAGCCCGAACCATGAAAAACAGCCCCAGACCATTATTCCTCATCCACCAAACTTTACAGTTGGCACTATGCATTGGGGCAGGTAGCGTTCTCCTGGCATCCGCCAAACCCCAATTAGTCCGTCGGACTGCAAGATGGTGAAGCGTGATTCATCACTCCAGAGAACGCGTTTCCACTGCTTCAGAGTCCAATGTCGGCGAGCTTTACACCACTCCAGCCGATGCTTGGCATTGTGATCTTAGGCTTGTGTGCGGCTGCTCGGAAACCAATTTCATGACGCTTCCGACGAACAGTTATTGTGCTGACATTGCTTCCAGAGGCAGTTTGGATCTCGGTAGTGAGTGTTGCAACCGAGGACAGACGATTTTTACGCGTTTCAGCACTCGGCGGTCCCATTCTGTGAGCTTGTGTGGCCTACCACTTCACGGCTGAGCCGTTGTTGCTCCTAGACGTTTCCACTTCACAATAACAGCACTTACAGTTGACCAGGGCAGCTCTAGCAGAGCAGAAATTTGACGAACTGACTTGTTGGAAAGGTGGCATCCTATGACGGTGCCATGTTGAAAGTCACTGAGCTCTTCAGTAAGGCCATTCTTCTGCCAATGTTTGTCTATGGAGATTGCATGGCTTTGTGCTCGATATACACCTGTCAGCAACGGGTGTGGCTGAAATAGCCACTAATTTGACGGGGTGTCCACATACTTTTGTATATATAGTGTATCTCCACCTTGTCCTCTGATAGGCTAGGTGGAAGTTTCACCATATTATACTAATGAAATCCTCTCAGATGCTGATCCTGACCAGTTTGTCTCTGTTTCTCTGTCCACCAGGTATTGAGATCACCAATCATGCCACGGCAACCCTGGAGGGCAATCAGATCTTCAACAACCGCTTTGGAGGGTTGTTTCTCGCATCGGGTGTCAACGTTACAATGAAAGGTAAACGAGAACGTGTTGTTTTATTACTGGAATCTAACATTGTAGGAACTACATATGGTCAGTCTCTTTGGCAAAATGATGGTTTTGAATTCTCTTAAATTGCCTCCTCTTGACTTTTTCTTATCTGTACCTGGTCTGATCCACCCTCCCCCCCGTATCCCCACCCAGATAACAAAATAATGAACAATCAAGATGCCATTGAAAAAGCTGTGAGCAGAGGTCAGTGCCTGTACAAGATTTCCAGTTACACCAGCTATCCAATGCACGATTTTTACAGGTAATAATTTCTTACCCTGTGTGTGTATAGATATCTCTACACATATCTGGATATATAGAGAGATGGAGAAAGATCTCTACACATATCTGGATATATAGAGAGAGATCTCTACACATATCTGGATATATAGATAGATAGAGGGAAGCGATAGAGATCTTCATCCAGTGGAATATTCCAGAAAGCAGGATTATGAAGTTAGTCAGCAAACTTTGATAAACAGCCACATATAACTCTTGATTTTCTGGTTTATTGACAATGCTACTTTTGTCAATTTTAAGTCTGTATTTCTCAAAAAGATAGTTATTTTAAGCAATGTTGGACTCATTGATCCATCTTTGTGGAACAGGCCCCATCTGTCCACTTTAATGGATGTAACTCATTTGGCTTGTCACCTGTTTCTTTGTTCTGTCCCTCCGTGTGGTCAGGTGTCACACCTGTAACACAACAGACCGCAACGCCATCTGTGTGAACTGCATCAAGAAGTGCCACCAGGGGCACGACGTTGAGTTCATTAGGCATGATAGGTACGTTAACTGTTCTGTTTAATGTCTTTGTAATGAGACACATTCTATTACAGCGATACTTAATGCTAAATTCCTTTTAATTATATCTGGTTTTATATTGCACAATCATGTGCAGAACCTCTCCTGTGCCAAATGATATCTCACATTCAAATCAGTTTGTCTGTGTTCAGTAATTGACTTTAAGAAATGTGAGAAATTTGAAGAGCTGGCTGGAGATATCATGTGCTAGTATTTCAGTGGCTACTTGATCAGTTGGTATTTCCTCCCGGTCTTCCACTTCAGTCATTTTCAATATAATATTCTTTATATTTTGTCTTGGCTGTAGATTTTTCTGTGACTGTGGAGCCGGAACATTGTCAAACCCCTGCACGCTAGCCGGAGAGCCCACGCACGACACGGACACACTGTACGACTCCGCCCCTCCTATAGAATCCAATACGCTGCAACACAACTGAGCTGGACCTCCCCCTCCGGACCCTTCCAGGCCTATTCCCTATATAGTGCACTACTTTTGACTAGGACCCTATGCTGGCCAGGTCAACAGTAGTCCACTATGTAGGGAATAGGGTGCCATTTTGGACAGACACAGAGACTCCTCTTTGTTCAGCTAACTAGTCCACCCATGCATGGGAAGAAGGAAAAATACAATACAAACTGTTATATTTCAATTGTTTCACACATGAAAATATGTAAAAATGGATGTTGTGATGGACAAAGATGAGCTGAAAGGAGACATTTATATACAGAAAAAAATTCTGCTGTGGATGCACCGCCCGTGCCGCTCCCCCCCCCCCCCCCCCCGTTCTCCTTCCCAGCAACGTATTGGAGGAGAGGACCTGGTCGAAAGTAGTGCCCTATGAAGGAAATAGGATGCCATTTCGGACTCACACAGAGAGAGACTGAGGTTGAAGGAGAATTAATGGGAAGCATTGCAGTTTTATAACGGAGCTTTGGAGAGATGGACGGACGCTAGCCATCTTCATGCTCCCCCCCCCCCCCCCGAGCGAAGTGGTCAAGTCAGACAGTGGCAGGACGGCACAGCAACGCTCACAGAGACATAAATGGAACCAGAACCTCGCCACACACTGCCTCTGTCTCCAGGCAACAAGCCGACGTTACGCTGGTATGCCTGTATGGATACAAGAGATGAAAAACAAATGACCTAGCACTTCGGCTTTTAATTTTTTGGGTGAAAAAAATGATTTTGATTTTAAATGCTTTTTTTCCTGTAGCTTTGTATTTTCATGCAAAAATGTTACTGTACTTGAATGTCTTATTTTATTAAATATAGTTTTTTTTGGTTATTCAACCCTAGACTTGCTGTAAGTGTACTCATGTCGCAGTATCTACTTTCTTTCTGTGAAAGAGAACAAAAAAAAACATTTTCTCCAGCAATGTTGACTTTTAAATGTGAGACTTTTTAGAATTGATCTAGAACTGGTTGTGGCTGTTTCTATTCGTTTTGAGTCTGAACACCTTTTCTTTTTGTCTGCAATATGGAGTTCAAGGAGCCATGAATGCTTCTCTACAGATTTCCTATTATTTGGACCATACTGCAGGTAAATCTCAAAAGTATAAGCACTGGATTCCATTCGTATCGTGGAAAATCTGCGCTAAATTTTAAGGTAATTTCCGATTGAGCTGACATATGCAGCTTTTACTGTGAATGCAGTCTCTGAATGTGGGAACATTGCCTTTTAATCGATCTATATCACAGATCTTCCGCGATACGGATTGAACTCACAGCTGTCTTCAGTTAGGCTGCAAGGGACAGGCTGTCCTGGGGAATGTGGTGCTTTCCTAGTCTGGTCCCAGATCTGTTTCTCAGGAGTTGTCAACGCCACACGAACAGATCTGGGACCAGGCTAGAGAAAATATTCACTGGGGAGTGAAACATTGCTGGATATTTTTTTTTTAAAGTAACGCTACAGCTCTACTGACGTAGACATTAAGTATCCACACAGCGGTAAATGGTTTATTATGTTCCCCTCCACCCCATCCATGTGTATTGGTGACTGTGGGCTCTCAAACAGCCTGAATTGTATGCATGTACCATAACATCCAGACTTAATATATTGTGGAGTATTGAATAACCATTATGTAGATGCTAGTGAATTAAAGGGGTTTAATTTCCTAGATAGAGGAAACTGGTCATTTAAAAAAAATAAACTTTATTAGATGATAATACATTAGTGCTTTATTGTGGGAAGACAAAGAAGGAAAGCGGTGTTTTCAGGGATGGGAGAGATTTTGAATGAATACAGCTGACACCATTCTGACAACACATTTATCTGAACGTTTTGTAAAGTTATGTCCTAAACAGGCCCCATCAACGAAACGGAGCATCTTCACAGGTTGCCGATCACCCGGACCAGCAAGGCAAACTGTGTGCCGACTGCTTTGGGGTCTTCAGCATACAAACACAGCTTCCTGTGGAGCCAAAAAAAAGGGACAATAACCAAATGAGTTATGACAGATCAACACCATTTATCAATTAAATTGGTTCTCCTATACATCATCTATGCAATAGAGATGTCAGCATGGTGCTTGCAACGCCAGGGTTGTGGGTTCATTTCCCACGGGGGGCCAGTATGGAAAATGTATGCACTCACTAACTGTAAGTCGCTCTGGATAAGAGCGGCTGCGAAATGACTTAAATGTCGACACCCAGGAAGCATGCAGATTCAAACTCCTATTCGAAAGGGGGATACCTAGTCAGTTGTACAACTGAATGCATTCAACCCAACCCCTCTGAATCAGAGAGGTGCGGGGGGCTGCCTTAATCCTTGCTCAGGGGCAGAACAGCAAGTGTAAAAATACAGTGTACAAAAACCTTTAAGGACACCTGCTCCTTCCATGACAGACTGACCAGATGAAAGCTACGATCGTTTGTCACCTGTTAAATCCACTTCAATCAGTAGATGAAGGGGAGGACAGGTTAAAGAATGATTTTTACACCTTGAGACATGGATTGTGTATGTGTGCCATTCAGAGGGTGAATGTTTAAGTGCCTTTGAACGGAGTATGGTAGTAGGTGCCAGGCGCATCGGTTTGTGTTATGAACTGCAACGCTGCTGAGTTTCACGTTCCACAGTTTCCCGTGTGTATCAAGAATAGTCCATGACTATGTGGGTAGCATTGGAGTCAACATGAGCCAGCATCCCTGTGGAACGCTTTCGACACCTTGAGAATCCATGTCCCGATGAATTGAGGCTGTTCTGAAGGCAAAAAAGGGGGGGGGGTGCAACTCAATATTAGGAAGGTATTAATGTTTGGTATACTCTGTACGTTCGTTACATCAAATATGGAGTTTAGCTGAGCAACTATCGTCATTACTCCTGTTACGGCCTTCCAAAAAAGGTCTAAAATAGACATTTACAAGCAACCGAAAAAAAATCATTTTTGGCACCTCCAATGTATTGTGCAGTCGTAGACATGTGCATGGCCGTAATGAGTGAGTTACATTGGGAGGTGCCAAATAGCCATATTCTCGGTTGCTTGTAAATTTCGATTTAAACTTTTTTAAGTACAACTCAATTGTAGGCCGTAACGGGAGTAAAAGATAGCTCAGCTAAACTCCATATTTGGTGAGTAACGGACATTTTGACATAACGCTTGCAGAGCTGTCTAATGCAGACCTGCCACCCTTATAATTTCTGTGAGTATCACTTCAGCGTGGCAGCATGCATGCGATACCCACACTGCTCAAATCATAGGCAAATGCTATGAAAAAAGACTGCCTCCGTAGGAAGGGTAGGCTATAGACTTATGGGTACTTGGTAATTGGCTTCTCTTCAGTAGCTAACTACAAACAAGTTTAAATGTACAATCAGGGCTCTCTCTCTCCCTTGGACTTTCTGACAAGGCAGTGCTGATGTAGGCTTAAGGTTGGGTAGGGGGGAGATCCAGAGGGGGGTCAGTCAACTTCCCCTCAGGAAGTTGGAGCATTTTTGAAAAACATGTAACTGCCATTTCCAGAAACCTAGTCTCAATTGATATCAAACAATGTAGCCAACACAGAAGTCTGGTGTTTGATCCTAGGTCAAATTTAGGGGTAATGATAATTGTAATTAATAGTGTCTTTATGTGGATAGTCTAGTGAAAATATAAACTGGCTTCATTTTGTTGGGGAGAAAATTCAGAATAATTCAATTACTGGATGCTATGGAATATAAAACAAGTGAATTAGGCATATGAGATTGTTTCAGATCTCCATCCCTGACCTTATTCATCAAGTTAGGTCTGACTACCATTCATTCAACATGCCTTGTCATTGGTGAACTGACTTGCAGGCTACTGTTGACATACAGCTACAGAAAGTATTCAGACCCCTTGGATTTAATTTTGTGGGATTAAAATGTGTAAAGTTAAAATAAAATAAACCTACACAAAATACTGTCATGTCAAAGTAGAAGAATAGTGTGAATAAAAAAAAATATATTTTTACAAATTAAATAAATATAGTCGTTGCATTATTGAGCTCCCTGAGGCAATACATTTTAGAAACACATTTGGCATGGATTACAGCTGTGAGTCTTCTTGGTTAAATCTATAAGAGCTTTGCACACCTGGATTGTGCAATATTTGACCATTCTTTTAAATTCTTCAAGCTCTATCAAGATGTTGGATCATTGCTAGACAGCAATTTTCAAGTCTTGCCATAGATTTTCAAGCAGATTTAAGTAAAAACTAACTTGGCCACTCAGGAACATTCACTGTCTTCTTGGTAAGCAACTCCAGTGTAGATTTGGCCTTGTGTTTTATGTTATTGTCCTGCTGAAAAGTTAATTCCTTTCCCAGTGTCTGGTGAAACGCAGACTGAAGCAGGTTTTCCTCTAGGAGTTTCTGTGCTTAGCTCCATCCCATTTATTTTTTATCCTGAAAAACTCCCCAGTATTTGCCGATGTCGAGCATACCCATACCATGATGCAGCCACCACCATGCTTGAAAATAAAGAGGCAGTTACATTTTAGTCATTTAGCAGACGCTCTTATCCAGAACGACTTACAGTTACTCAGTGACGTGTTGTGTTTGCCCCAAAAATACTTTAGTGCCTTGTTGCATACAGGATGCATGTTTTGGAATAATTATTGTGGAGTCACTACAATGTTGTTGATCCATCCTCAGTTCTCTCCCATCACAGCCATTGAACTCTGTAGCTGTTTTAAAATCACCAATGGCCTCATGGTGACATCTCTGTGCAGTTTAATTCCTGATTAATTAACATAGGCCTACTAATCTTTAACAGTGCAACATAACTTTTTGTGAAGGACAGTATTAGTGGAACAGCTCTCTGCCATGTCTGTTTCTATTCACACAGCGATGCGCTCTGAACTACCACGTCAATGCGCTCTTATACCGTTGCAGAGATCAAAGCATGTAAGGGCAAGAAAGTGTTCCAGTTGACTAAATGCTGTAGCTAACAACCGTCGTAATGACACATACTTGAAGACTTAACTACAGTATAATACATACTTGAAGACTGTAGTTACATGTAGTAGTATATCTCCCTACGAGTCTTCAAGTATGTGTTATACTGTAGTTACATGTAGTAGTGTAACAGATATTTGAAGACAGATGTAACTGCAGTATAACACATACTTGAAGACTTGTATGGAGATGGTGCTCCTCGGCCTTCTTGTGGCCTAATTGGATAACCTCCTCAGGCAGGTTGGCGAGGGGCATTGAAACCGTAGCTTTTAGGACACGCCCCCGTGATGAACTTATACAGGAAGGTGATGGTCTCCTGGCTAGGGTCCTCATCTCCCTCATTCTCCACCATACAGGCCTGGGAGAGGCAGTGTGATTGGTTGATTAAATTGTGATTATTTGACGGAGAGCTGAAGTAAAGTGGACATTCTTAGGCTGCATTTACACAGGCGCCCAATTCTGATCTTTTGCCCAATTATTTGTTAAAGATCTGATCCGATTGAGCAGAATTGGTCTACCTGTGTAAACAGCCTAACTGATGTCCAGCTGTATAAAACCCAAAAGAAGGCACAGTACTGTCATTGAATTGTTATGTCTGTGTACGGTGTGGATGGTGTGGACGGTGTGGACGGTGTGGATGTCGGAACAAGCTCCATTCAAGGGCAACAAGGGGTTGTGGGTGTCTCCTCACCATGTGTCCGAGCTGTACAGCAGGATTGTTGGTGTAGTCCTCCACTAGAGAGTGGTAGTGTGTAGAGAACAGGGTCCGACAGCAGATCCTCTCTGCCAGCTCCTTCATCACAGCACTGGCTATCGCTGTGCCCCTGCCTAAAACACAACCAAATCGATCAGTTTCTCTCTCACTTACACTTTATGGGCAGACCCAGATGAAGCCTCAGAGAACCTCCATTAAGTTACTCCAGAAGTAGACTGAAACTGGCCAACAGCCAACCAGCTATAAAGAGACGTGTTCTTGTAGTAGCCACAACATGTTAAACTGAAAAAAAAGAGAATAGATAGTAAGTGTTTACCCAGTTCATCCAGCAGCACCAGGGAGTGCTTGGTCCCATGGTGGAGGATACTAGCTGTCTCACTAAGCTCTACAAAGAAGGTGCGTTCTCCTGGAGAACACAACACATTACATTACACAGGCTATGGTTAGATCCAGTTTAGTTTGGGAGGAACTCAGAGTCTAAAAGCCCTGGGGGGGTACTACTAAGCTATATGGAATTGTTTTAAGGTCATACAAAGGATCATTTAGCTATTTGATTTAGAATTTTATGACCCCTTCAAGTATCAGAAAATATATACAAAAATGTAATAAAAAATATTTTTGGCCTTACTGCTATTAGCCCATAAAAACACATTGAATAACAGATTCACTACAGGAACAGATAGTCCCCCCCAAAAAAATTCAAAGGAAATTTGTTCTGAAGTGTCTGTCCTATATCAGAGATATAAGAGAGATCAAGAAGGATTGATTATATAAAATTGATTTGCATTTTAATGAGGGAAATAAGTATTTGACCCCCTCTCAATCAGAAAGATTTCTGGTTCCCAGGTGTCTTTTATACAGGTAACGAGCTGAGATTAGGAGCACACTCTTAAAAGGGAGTGCTCCTAATCTCAGCTTGTTACCTGTATAAAAGACACCTGTCCACAGAAGCAATCAATCAATCAATCAGATTCCAAACTCTCCACCATGGCCAAGACCAAAGAGCTCTCCAAGGATGTCAGGGACAAGATTGTAGACATACACAAGGCTGGAATGGGCTACAAGACCATCGCCAAGCAGCTTGGTGAGAAGGTGACAACAGTTGGTGCGATTATTCGCAAATGGAAGAAACACAAAAGAACTGTCAATCTCCCTCGGCCTGGGGCTCCATGCAAGATCTCACCTCGTGGAGTTGCAATGATCATGAGAACGGTGAGGAATCAGCCCAGAACTACACGGGAGGATCTTGTCAATGATCTCAAGGCAGCTGGGACCATAGTCACCAAGAAAATAATTGGTAACACACTACGCTGTGAAGGACTGAAATCCTGCAGCGCCCGCAAGGTCCCCCTGCTACAGAAAGCACATACACAGGCCCGTCTGAAGTTTGCCAATGAACATCTGAATGATTCAGAGGAGAACTGGGTGAAAGTGTTGTGGTCAGATGAGACCAAAATCGAGCTCTTTGGCATCAACTCAACTCGCCGTGTTTGGAGGAGGAGGAATGATGCCTATGATCCCAAGAACACCATCCCCACCGTCAAACATGGAGGTGGAGACATTATGCTTTGGGGGTGTTTTTCTGCTAAGGGGACAGGACAACTTCACCGCATCAAAGGGACGATGGACGGCGCCATTACCCTCAAATCTTGGGGGAGAACCTCCTTCCCTCAGCCAGGGCATTGAAAATGGGTCGTGGATGGGTATTCCAGCATGACAATGACCCAAAACACACGGCCAAGGCAACAAAGGAGTGGCTGAAGAAGAAGCATATTAAGGTCCTGGAGTGGCCTAGCCAGTCTCCAGACCTTAATCCCATAGAAAATCTGTGGAGGGAGCTGAAGGTTCGAGTTGCCAAATGTCAGGCTCGAAACCTTAAATGACTTGGAGAAGATCTGCAAAGAGTGGGACAAAATCCCTCCTGAGATGTGTGCAAACCTGGTGGCCAACTACAAGAAACGTCTGACCTCTGATTGCCAACAAGGGTTTTGCCACCAAGTACTAAGTCATGTTTTGCAGAGGGGTCAAATACTTATTTCCCTCATTAAAATGCTAATCAATTTATAACATTTGACATGTGTTTTTCTTGATTTTTTTGTTGTTATTCTGTCTCTCACTGTTCAAATAAACCTACCATTAAAATTATAGACTGATCATGTCTTTGTCAGTGGGCAAACATACAAAATCAGCAGGAGATCAAATACTTTTTTCCCTCACTGTAAGTGTCACATGATCTCAGTATACAGTGGGGAGAACAAGTATTTGATACACTGCCGATTTTGCAGGTTTTCCTACTTACAAAGCATGTTGAGGTCTAATATTTATCATAGGTACACTTCAACTGTGAGAGACGGAATCTAAAACAAAAATCCAGAAAATCACATTGTATGATTTTTAAGTAATTAATTTGCATTTTATTGCATGACATAAGTATTTGATCACCTACCAACCAGTAAGAATTCTGGCTCTCACAGACCTGTTAGTTTTTCTTTAAGAAGCTCTCCTGTTCTCCACTCATTACCTGTATTAACTGCACCTGTTTGAACTCGTTACCTGTATAAAAGACACCTGTCCACACACTCAATCAAACAGACTCCAACCTCTCCACAATGGCCAAGACCAGAGAGCTGTGTAAGGACATCAGGGATAAAATTGTAGACCTGCACAAGGCTGGGATGGGCTACAGGACAATAGGCAAGCAGCTTGGTGAGAAGGCAACAACTGTTGGCGCTATTATTAGAAAATGGAAGAAGTTCAAGATGACGGTCAATCACCCTCGATCTGGGGCTCCATGCAAGATCTCACCTCGTGGGGCATCAATGATCATGAGGAAGGTGTGGGATCAGCCCAGAACTACACGGCAGAACCTGGTCAATGACCTGAAGAGAGCTGGGACCACAGTCTCAAAGAAAACCATTAGTAACACACTACACCGTCATGTATTAAAATCCTGCAGCGCACGCAAGGTCCCCCTGCTCAAGCCAGCCCATGTCCAAGCCCGTCTGATGTTTGCCAATGACCATCTGGATGATCCAGAGGAGGAATGGGAGAAGGTCATGTGGTCTGATGAGACAAAAATAGAGCTTTTTGGTCTAAACTCCACTCGCCGTGTTTGGAGGTAGAAGAAGGATGAGTACAACCCCAAGAACACCATCCCAACCGTGAAGCATGGAGGTGGAAACATAATTCTTTGGGGATGCTTTTCTGCAAAGGGGACAGGACGACTGCACCGTATTGAGGGGAGGATGGATGGGGCCATGTATCGCGAGATCTTGGCCAACAACCTCCTTCCCTCAGTAAGAGCATTGAAGATGGGTCGTGGCTGGGTCTTCCAGCATGACAACGACCCGAAACACAGAGCCAGGGCAACTAAGGAGTGGCTCCGTAAGAAGCATCTCAAGGTCCTGGAGTGGCCTAGCCAGTCTCCAGACCTGAACCCAATAGAAAATCTTTGGAGGGAGCTGAAAGTCCGTATTGCCCAGCGACAGCCCCGAAACCTGAAGGATCTGGAGAAGGTCTGTATGGAGGAGTGGGTCAAAATCCCTGCTGCAGTGTGTGCAAACCTGGTCAAGACCTACAGGAAACGTATGATCTCTGTAATTGCAAACAAAGGTTTCTGTACCAAATATTAAGTTCTGCTTTTCTGATGTATCAAATACTTATGTCATGCAATAAAATGCAAATTAATTACTTAAAAATCATACAATGTGATTTTCTGGATTTTTGTTTTAGATTCCTTCTCTCACAGTTGAAGTGTACCTATGATAAAAATTACAGAACTCTACATGCTTTGTAAGTAGGAAAACCTGCAAAATCGGCAGTGTATCAAATACTTGTTCTCCCCACTGTATATATACATATACATATACATAAATACACCTGTTCTGAAAGGCCCCAGAGTCTGCAACACCACTAAGCAAGGGGCACCACCAAGCAAGCGGCACCATGAAAACCAAGGAGCTCTCCAAACAGGTCAGGGACAAAGTTGTGGAGAACTACAGATCAGGGTTAGGTTATAAAAAAATATCTGAAACTTTGAACATCCCACGGAGCACCATTAAATCCACACGGCACCACAACAAACCTGCCAAGAGAGGGCCGCCCACCAAAACTGACGGACCAGGCAAGGAGGGCATTAATCAGAGAGGCAACAAAGAGACCAAAGATAACCCTGAAGGAGCTGCAAAGCTCCACAGCGGAGATTGGAGTATCTGTTCATAGGACCACTTTAAGCCGTACACGCCAGAGCTGGGCTTTACGGAAGAGTGGCCAGAAAAAAAGCCATTGCTTAAAGAAAAGAATAAGCTAACACGTTTGGTGTTTGCCAAAAGGCATGTGGGAGACTCCCCAAACATATGGAAGAAGGTACTCTGGTCAGATGACTAAAATTGGCCATCAAGGAAAACGCTATGTCTGGCGCAAACCCAACACCTCATCACGCCGAGAACACCATCCCCACAGTGAAGCATGGTGGTGGCAGCATCATGCTGTGGGGATGTTTTTCCACCGCAGGGACTGGGAAACTGGTCAGAATTGAAGGAATTATGGATGGCGCTAAATACAGGGAAATTCTTACATTTAACATTTTAGTCATTTAGCAGATGCTCTTATCCAGAGCGACTTACAGTTAGTGAGTGCATACATTTTTCATACTGGCCCCCCGTGGGAATCGAACCCACAACCCTGGAGTTGCTTTAGCATACTGCTAAAGCAACACTCGAATGGTTTAAGGGGAAACATTTAAATGTCTTGGAATGGCCTAGTCAAAGCCCAGACCTCAATCCAATTGAGAATATGTGGTATGACTTAAAGATTGCGGTACACCAGCAGAACCCATCCAACTTGAAGGAGCTGAAGCAGTTTTGCCTTGAAGAATGGGTAAAATTCCCAGTGGCTAGACGTGCCAAGCTTATAGAGACATACCCCAAGAGACTTGCAGCTGTAATTGCTGCAAAAGGTGGCTCTACAAAGTATTGACTTCGGGGGGGGTGAATAGTTATGCACGCTTAAAGAGGGAAGAAGGTTCTCACCCAAGATTTGACGGTACATGGCCCCGTCCATCATCCCTTTGATGCGGTGAAGTTGTCCTGTCCCCTTATCAGAAAAACACCCCCAAAGCATAATATTTCCACCTCCATGTTTGACGGTGGGGATGGTGTTCTTGGGGTCATAGGCAGCATTCCTCCTCCTCCAAACACGGCGAGTTGAGTTGATGCCAAAGAGCTCGATTTTGGTCTCATCTGACCACAACACTTTCACCCAGTTCTCCTCTGAATCATTCAGATGTTCATTGGCAAGCAGGGTTTCAGTCCTTCACGGCGTAGTGTGTTACCAATTGTTTTCTTGGTGACTATGGTCCCAGCTGCCTTGAGATCATTGACAAGATCCTCCTGTGTAGTTCTGGGCTGATTCCTCACCATTCTCATGATCATTGCAACTCCACGAGGTGAGATCTTGCATGTAGCCCCAGGCCGAGGGAGATTGACAGTTATTTTGTGTTTCTTCCATTTGCGAATAATCGCACCAACTGTTGTCACCTTCTCACCAAGCTGCTTGCCGATGGTCTTGTAGCCCATTCCAGCCTTGTGTAGGTCTACAATCTTGTCCCTGACATCCTTGGAGAGCTCTTTGGTCTTGGCCATGGTGGAGAGTTTGGAATCTGATTGATTGATTGCTTCTGTGGACAGGCGTATTTTATACAGGTAACAAACTGAGTTTAGGAGCACTCCCTTTAAGAGTGTGCTCTAATCTCAGCTCATTACCTGTATAAAAAGACACCTGGGAGGCCTATGTACGCCTATGTAGACATTCCATTAAAATTCAGCCGTTTCCAGCTACAATAGCCATTTACAACATTAACAATGTCTCCACTGTATTTCTGATCAATTTTATGTTATTTTAAATGGACAAAAAAAATGCTTTTCTTTCAAAAACAAGGACATTTCTAAGTGACCCCAAACTTTTGAACGGTAGTGTGTCTGTGTGTATATATATACACACACACACACACACACATATACACACACACACTACATGACCAAACGTATGTGGACACCTGCTCGTCAAACATCTCATTCCAAAATCATGGACATTAATATGGAGTTGGTCCCCCCTTTGCTGCTATAACAGCCTTGACTCTTCTGGAAAGGTTTTCCACTAGATGTTGGAACATTGCCGTGGGGATTTGCTTCCATTCATCCAAAAGAGCATTAGTGAGGTCGGGCACTGATGTTGGGCTATTAGGCCTGGCTCGCAGTCGGTGTTGCAATTCATCCCAAGGGTGTTCGGTGGGGTTGAGGTCAGGGCTCTGTGCAGGCCAGTCAAGTTCTTCCACACCGATTTTGACAAACCATTTCTGTATGGACCTCACTTTGTGCATGGGGGCATTGTCATGCTGAAACAGGAAAGGGCCTTCCCCAAACTGTTGGAAGCACAGAATCGTCAAGTTGCATCCTGTAGCGTTGAGATTTCCCTTCACTGGAACTAAGGGTCCTAGCCCGAACCATGAAAAACAGCCCCAGACCATTATTCCTCCTCCACCAAACTTTACAGTTGGCAATATGCATTTTGGGCAGGTAGTGTTCTCCTGGCATCCGCCAAACCCAGATTCGTCCATCAGACTGCCAGATGGTGACGCGTGATTCATCACTCCAGAGAACACGAGTCCAATGGCGGCAAGCTTTACACCACTCCAGCTGACGCTTGGCATTGCGCATAGTGATCTTAGGCTTGTGTGCAGCTACTTGTACATGGAAGCCCATTTCATGAAGCTCCTGACGAACAGTTAATGTGCTGACATTGCTTCCAGAGGCAGTTTAGAACTCGGTAGTGAGTGTTGCAACCGAGGACAGATTATTTTTACGCGCTTCAGCACTCGGCAGTCCCGTTCTGTGAGCTTGTGTGGCCTACCATTTTGTGGCTGAGCCGTTGTTGCTCCTAGACGTTTCCACTTCACAATAACAGCACATACAGTTGACCGGAGAAGCTCTAGAGGGGCAGACATTTGATGAACTGACAGGTTGGAAAGGTGGCATCCTATGACGGTGCCACATTGAAAGCCATTCTACTGCCAAAGTTTGTCTATGGAGATTGCATGGCGGTGTGCTCGATTTTATACACTTGTCAGCAATGGGTGTGGATGAAATAGCCAAATCCACATACTTTTGGGGTCTGAATACTTGGGGAAGTATTCAGACCCCTTTACTTTTGTTACGTTAGTCTTATTCTAAATGGATGAAATTATATTTTTCCCTCATCAACCTACACAGAATACCCCATAATGACAGGTGTAGACATTTTTGCACATTTATTACAAATTAAAAAAACTGAAATACCTTATTTACATAAGTATTCAGACCCTTTGCTATGAGAAATTGAGCTCAGGTGCATCCTCTTTCCATTGATCATCCTTGATCATCCTCTACAACTTGATTGGAGTCCACCTGTGGTAAATTCAATTGATTGGACATGATTTGAAAAAGGCACACACCTGTCTATATAAGGTCAAATGAATTGTCCGTAGAGCTCCGAGATATGATTATGTCGAGGCACAGATCTGGGGAAGGGTACCTAAAAATGTCTGCAGCGTTGAAGGTCCCCAAGAACACAGTGGCCTCCATCATTCTTAAATGGAAGACATTTGGAACCACCAATACTCTTCCTAGAGCTGGCCGCCCGGCAAAACTGAGCAATCGGGGGAGAAGGGCATTGGTCAGGGAGGTGACCAAGAACCCGATGGTCACGGACAGAGCTCCAGAGTTCCTCTGTGGAGATGGGAGAACCTTCCAGAAGGACAACCATCTCTGCAGCACTCCACCAATCA
Organism: Coregonus lavaretus; assembly: GCF_964263955.1. NCBI lineage: Eukaryota > Metazoa > Chordata > Actinopteri > Salmoniformes > Salmonidae > Coregonus > Coregonus lavaretus. The sequence continues at coordinate 4,368,843 of NC_139988.1, forward strand.
GGCCTTTATGGTAGAGTGGCCAGATGGAAGCCACACCACAGTAAAAGGCACGACAACCCGCTTGGAGTTTGCCAAAAGGCACCTAAAGGACTCAGACCATGAGAAACAAGATTCTCTTGTCTGATGAAACCAAGATTGAACTCTTTGGCCTGAATACCAAGCGTCACGTCTGGCGGAAACCTGGCACCATCCCTACAGCGAAGCATGGTGGTGGCAGCATCATGCTGTGGGGATGTTTTTCAGTGGCAGTGACTGGAAGACTAGTCAGGATGGAGGGAAAGATGAACAGAGCAAAGTACAGAGAGATCCTTGATGAAAACCTGCTCCAGAGTGCTCAGGACCTCAGACTGGGGCGAGAATCTGCAGAGAAGAATGGGAGAAACTCCCCAAATACAGGTGTGCCAAGCATGTAGCGTCATACCCAAGAAGACTCGATGCTGTAATTGGTGCCAAAGGTGCTTCAACAAAGTACTGCGTAAATGGTCTGAATACTTATGTAAATGTAATATTTCTGTTTTTGTATTTTCTTTAAATAATTTTGAAAAAATTTCTAAAAACCTGTTTTTCCTTTATCATTATGGGGTATTGTGTGTAGATTGATGGAGGGGGGGGAAAGCATTTGATCCATTTTAGAATAAGGCTGTAACGTAACAATGTGGGAAAGGTCAAGGGGTCTGAATACTTTCCAAATGCACTGTATAGTGTACTTCCATTCATTTTTTCAACTGGTACAGGAGACCATCAGATGAGTCTTGCGAGGCCTGTGGGCATCCTAGAGCAAAACAAAGTGTTTGTGAGAGTCTCACCTTTCCAGAGGGGCCATATTAGTGTGTAGCCCAAACTGTTCGGACGCTACAGACAGAAGTTGGCAGATCGGCTGGACCGAATTCAGACCAGTCCCAAGATGCTTGCGGGGGTCATAGAGAAAAACGGAGAACACCATCATGTTCGTGAGAGTCATCTTTCCATAGAGGTTGTGAGAAGACCGATTTTCGGGATGTCTCATGGTCTGACAAACACCGCTCTAGCTGTCACCTCTCACCACAGATGTGGAAGTGCGACATCGGCAGATGGGGTGGATTGAGATGCATCCAATGCAAAAAAACATCTCTAGCTTAAACTGACAGATCATTATGGGGATATTTTTATTATGCTAATTAATATTCTAATTGGGGGTTAAGGAGCTCCTGAGACTCAGGGAAAACACTTGTTCTGTATCCCAATTCCCTTATGCCCTAAGGGCCCGATTCAGACTTGAAATAAGCTGACTTAACATGGACTTAAGGCAAACATTACCGACTTAAGTCAGTTTTATTGACTCTACTTATCTCGAGTCTGAATCGGGCCCTAAGTATTCACCTTATCACTTAAATTCATGGTTTTAATAGGAAAGAAATGGTGGAAATTCCCACTACTTCATGTTTACACCAATCAAATACTTTTAAATGCATGGGGAGGAGTGCACACTTCAGGAGAATTGGGACGCACACATTGACTTGCTGGGGATTGGGATATAAGTCCTTACCAGCCATGATACGGTCTGATGCGCCCAGCCTGGTGAAGATTCTGTCCACAGGAGTGAATGACAGGCTCTCAGCAGGAACATAACAACCCAACTGGGCCAGAATCACCACCAGACCACACTGCAGGAGGAGGACAGAACAAGTAGAGAGTGAAATGCATGTAAGGACAAAGTAGGCAGGAGAACTAGAAATCAACGTTGTCATTTTTGCATCTCATATAAAGCCAACATCTACAGAAGTACAAAAACACAGGATCAACGGTTGAACTAGCAAAATACAACTGCTAGGCTTGGGCAGTATACCGTATACCAGGGTATTTGGAAATAGCCACAGGATGGTTTTTCCAATGCCGTCAATACCATTGGAACTATTTATTTTGAATATTTGTAGCTACTTTAAGTAAATACCTGCAGGCAACTTGTGCAATACATTAGGAGATAAAGCAGATTGCCTTCATTTCACCTGTCACATTATGAAGCTTACCAGTAGTCCACCAGTCACGTTGTTTGTTTACAAGCACACAACGACGAGAGACTGGAGCCTTGTGAGTCACTCACTGTTGTTCAGCACACGCCAGGTGATCTAGTTACAGTATGGAATTCACAACTAAATGTAACTGTCTAAAATGTGCTAAATGCTCTGCAGCTGTGCATTTGGTTTGCTAACTTAGTAGCTTGTTATCTAGCTAAGTGGTTAACTTCTTGCAATCAAGTTCCTCTTGGTAATAGCAGAGAATCTCCTCCTGGATCAAGAGCGTTGCTGTCTAATACTTGTTTTGTGCAGCAAACTGAGTAGCATTTCTGAGTTCCTTGTATAACTTTATGAGCAGGGATGTCTGTCCTGCAAATAGTTTATGTCAGATTGTATAAAACGTTTGCATGTGTTCATTAGCATTTAGTGAGCATTCGCTATTGGATTTGACATGTACTTGTTAGCATTGCTAACCTTTGGATTGCAAATGCCGCCCCTTGTGTTCAGTTCCAGTATTACAGAATATCCCGGTATGGCACGAGGTCAGTATGAAGGTCTGACAATCTGGATACCGCCCAAGCCTCATAATTGCCCTTCATTTTATGTCTGAAGTGTGATCTTACCAATTTCCCTCTGGGACAAAAACTTGAAGTTGAAAGAAGCCCATACCTGTCTCATAAGAGTAGACTTTCCTCCCATGTTAGGCCCGGTGACCAGCACACAGGGGGCGCGTCCTTTATCTAGCCCCTCCTCCACGTTGCCCGGCCAGCCAATGGCAATGTCATTAGGAATGAAGTCATCACCGAAGAAGGTTTTGGTGACACAGGGGTGGCAGGAGCCCCTCAGGTCCAAGAAGGCTGCTGATGGGCTGTCGTCGCCAGGAAGTATTACTTGAGGCTGTGTCATTGGTCCTCCGTCTAACCCCCTGGCTATACTGCATCAGACTCAGCAACACATCTGAAACAGTAACAGGGATAGGTCTGAAATAAAAAACGTTTTCAAAAACAATTATATAAACCTGCATGATAACACGACACATATGCCTAGAAACGTCAAATTGACTGAATATTGACTAAACAATGTGTAGCTTTTCATTGACCAAATTGCCTTCAAGGCAAGCAGCATCCAAGCCCAAGGATATCCCCTTCCACACCCTCCTCGTCCTTATACTAAGCCCTAGTTCGAACACTGCCCTATCGCCGCACCCAACTAAAGAAATACATCACTTCCTCTTTGGAGGAGCGGGATAGTGTCGTCTAAACCATAGAGTGCATCTTGTCGGACTAATTTGGACGATAGTTCAGCCTCTGTCCCTATTTCAGCGTGGTGCGGGTGAAGCACGCCTCCGTTTCATGCAGCGCACCAGAGCAGTTCTTCCACTGATGGGAGAAATGGTAGTTCATGTTCATTGCATTCAAATAAAGGTTGCTTCACTACCCACAACAGAAGCACAATCGTGGCCTCGGATTCGCAGGTGTTGGTGGTTATGCCTTAATTCGACACAAAACCAACGAGGAAGTCTGCTGCAGTGTTGAGAGCGGTTGTATGAAACCAAAATCAGTACGTCCAGAAAAGTTCTCAACCGTGCCAGCCCGCTTTTCATTTCTATTCAGTTCGACTAGCCATACATTTGACGTCTGAACTGTGTGTAACACTGGCAGAGTTCGGTTCTGTTCATTCATTTCTAATAGGATTGTTTTAGCAGCTCTGTGGTGTAAAGAGAACTAAACACAATGCTTAGTAGAGTACCAGACAGGGCCGTTAGAGAAAAACATTTATGGGTGCATCCCAAATGGCAGCCTATTGCTAATGGACCCTGGTCAAAGGTAGTGCACTATATAGGGAATATGGTGCCATTAGGGACAACCATTATGTGGAGCTGCAGTAGAGATCAATAATTAACAATGCAATCATCATCTCTTAGTTTCCCCTCCATCTTTAACGAGACAGTCCCACTGCTGCAAAAGCTAAATCAAGCTAATGTGGGCTTGTGGGGTAGAAATGTATTAACCTTTATTTAAACAGGGAGTCGCATTGAGATAATATAATATAATATGCCATTTAGCAGACGCTTTTATCCAAAGCGACTTACAGTCATGCGTGCATACATTATTATTTTTTTGTGTATGGGTGGTCCCGGGGATCGAACCCACTACCTTGGCGTTACAAGCGCCGTGCTCTACCAGCTGAGCTACAGAGGACCACGAGATAAAACTATTTTACAAGAGATCTTATATGTATACGTTTACAAATAAAACATAATACATAAATAAAACACAACAGCCCTACAAAAGTTTGGGGTCACTTAGAAATGTCCTTGTTTTCCATGAAAACATACATGAAATGAGTTTGAATAGGAAATATAGCAAAATGCATAAGAAATGTAGTCATTAAAAGGTTAGAAATAATCATTTTTAATAGAAATAATAATTGTGTCCTTCAAACTTTGCTTTTGTCAAATAATCCTCCATTTGCAGCAATTACAGCCTTGCAGACCTTTGGCATTCTAGTTGTCAATTTGTTGAGGTAATCTGAAGAGATTTCACCCCATGCTTCCTGAAGCACCTCCCACAAGTTGGATTGGCTTGATGGGCACTTCTTACGTACCATACGGTCAAGCTGCTCCCACAACAGCTCAATAGGGTTGAGATCCGGTGACTATAATGGAGTGGCCAGCACAGACAGAATACCAGCTGACTGCTTCTTCCCTAAATAGTTATTGCATAGCTTGGAGCTGTGCTTTGGGTCATTGTATATTGTATAACATGGAAAATAATAGGTTTTGTGATAACTGCACTGTGATTTAAAAATGTTGTGGAAAAAACAAAAATACATACATTTTTCTCAATGTCAAGGATTCCAATTTCATTTAAATGTTTTAACGTTTAAACGTTCACACCCCTAGTAATCAGTATCATTGAAAATAAAGTACCGGTACTGAAAAACTGGATGACGTGAAATGTATAAAGATTCACACAAAGAAAGAAAAAAACATTTTCAAAAAAAAAGAACAGCGAACCTGCAGACAGCCCCTCCTGCATAGCCGAGGACAGAGAAGCCTTGAAGATTTTACGGGTTTCGACTGAAGGGTTTCCCTTCTCGAAGAGCACCTGTGTTGCCAGAAAGAAAAGAAAGGATAAAGTATAGAATGAATACCTTTATGTTTTGACCAGGCCAGATCAATGTTGTGTCATTATGTATTACCAAACTATGTGTCTTGTTGTTGTTGGGTGATTGTGAGTGTTGTGTCTAAGTATAGGGGGACATTTTCCTAAAGAAAAATTATGTGACTTGCTTCAGCTCTCCAAACGTATTGTTATGGTAGTAGAAGTTTAAATAGTTAGTGTTGAAAAATTGAGGCTGTAGAAAAAGTAGTGACTGACCTGTGCGGGGGTGTAGTGTGACAACAGGGTGCGGAGCCGGGAGCAGTGTCGGTCGTCCTGGAACTGGCCCCAAAGGTCCTGCAGCGCCCTGAACTCTCCACCTCTGCCTTGAGATGAGAGGAAATTAGGTTATACTCTATTGTTGGTTTGTGCAAAAATGTGTTTTGCAATGAAACCTCAATGTCACACAATGTAAAAAAGTTTAGGGCGAGTTCATGAAAATATATATATATTTTTAGGAAGTTTAGGCTTGTAGTGCAGCTTTGCTAACATCGTGGGAATGTGGCCTACACAGACAACTCAAGGTAAGAGGAATTTAACCGAAACATGATTATTAGATGAACTAGATAACCCTGTAAAAAGGCATCCAGTAAAATATCACATAAACATCAGCCTCACAAAACACGGAATACATCCTACCTTCTCCTTGATGCTGAGGAGGTATTTGCTCCGTCCAACACGCTGTAGGTCTGTGTTCCCTGCGTGATGATCCGTAGTGATAAAGGGGGGGAAACCGATACAATTATTACATATCGCAATATTATTTTGGACGATATTATAATCGATACATTGACTCCAAGTACAAGTCAAAAGGTTAAGCTGTCTTTCAAAAAGTCAGTGTAAGCCAGGGTTCCCCAACTGGCAGCCCACAGGGTGATTTTATTTGGCCCCAAGTTTTCTGAGCAAAAACTAGTTGTATTTTCATTTTTTATTGTTGCACATAAAATACTGTAAAAACACCAGCAAATCAGCTCCAAGTTATTTTAATTTTGGACATATGTTCCAAAGTATTCCCACACATAATAGAGAGATATGTGATTGTATACAAATGTAAGCAAGGTTTGAAATGATTATGTTTTAGTCAAATATTATATCCGTTTGGGCTTCTTGCGTTCAATTTGCAATCTACAAATGATCTGTAATTATGCATCGGCCCCCTGACCATCCGCTCAACAAAAATAAAACAATTGTTTTTTAAAACGGCTCCCCACCTTGTATCCCTTCTGCACCAGTCCGTCTGAGAAACGTCCGAAGCCGATCTCGGGGAAACCAGAGTGGGCCCAGGCCCCCTTCATGAAAGTCAGACCCAGCTGGTTGACACCGATCACAGAGTCCATATGGTACAGCTCATAGAACTTCCCTACCTGAATAACAATACATTGATTTGCACCTTTCAAGATAGACAAGGACACTTATGGCCAGTTTCACAGCCACAGATTCAACCTGGTCCTGGACTAAAAAGCATACTCAATGGAGAATCTCCATAAAGTGCTTTTTAGTTTAGACTAGGCTTAATCTGTGTCTGGGAAACCGGCCGCAGAGATAAAAATATAGTATACACCAAATAGAAAACACTCAACATTACTAATAATATATTAAATATATTACACAAAGCAGCATTGCACCGCCACCAAAATACAGCACAACACACAGACAAGCATGGGGTGATCCAATCCTAAATCCTGGCCACTGCTGATATACTTTAGAAATACATTTGATTGATTGATAGTACCTTGTAGAAGAGCACAGTGTCGAACATCTCCGACTTGAGCTGCCACCAGCGCCGCATGCCTGGGGTCGTTTTGTTCAGGAAGTCTTCTGGGACGTAGAGAGTCGTGGGGCCGTAGTCTTCCTCAGACTGTCTACGTCTCTTGGCGTCTTTCCTCCGGCCGTCCTGTAGCCAATCAAGCTTCTCGTGGTCCCATACCGTAGCCCCACCTCCTCCGCCGGCACCTGAGTCATTCGCCTTGCTGTCGAAGCTCTCCGGCGCCGAAAAGGCTGAGAGTCGAGACTTGGTGTCGGCTGTGATGGTGCTAGATAGGGGGGCTCTCTTGGCGGGTTCTGGAAGAGTGGGAGTCTTGGGTTTTGGTTTGGCACTGGCTGGCTTCTCCGCGGGTCGTTTGCGTTTTACCGGTTTAACTGGGCTGTCGGGTTCAGTCTCAGGTTCACTTTCTTCATCCTCCTCCGACGTATTGTTCACTACCTCATCTTCCTCACTGCTGCCGCCGGCCTGCTCTGGTTTGAATTCATCGCCCGAGCCTTCACTCTCGGAGGTGACCACGATGCGGCGACGCTTGGGCTTGCTGCCCTGTTCGGCTGTGGGGCGGGATGAACGGCGACTGGGCTTTGACTTCACAGTCTCCTCATTTTCCTCTTCAGTCAGATCTTCATCGGTCAGCGTTGACTTCTCAAGCTGTCGGAGCAAGGGCAAATGAACATATTTGTTTTTCAAGGTTCTGAAAATATTTAACATGTTTGTGTTACACATGCCAGTCTGTACACGAGACAGAGGAACAGTATATTATCATTATTAAGTGGTAAGTTCAAAGTTAAAAATAACTTGTTATACACTACAAGATGGAAAAAGTGTTGATACTGGCTTACATATGTATTGAACAATGTCTCTAGATAGATAAATAGATTGTGGATTAATAGATTGTGGATTAATCAAGTATTAATCAAAGAGAAATGCAATGCCAGCAGCAGTACATTCAGACAGAAAGGTTGTCTCGCCTCTATATCCTCCTCCTCCTCCTCAGCATCAGATGGGTCCATACAGACAGGCATCTTCAGTCTGGTCTCTGAGCCGTCTGCAGCAGAGCAGCATCAGCCAGCTCCATGGCCCTGCGGATCACAGGCTTACCACTGAAGAACAGCCCTCCTGTCATAGCATCACTCCTGTCTGAGCCTGGGAGGGAGTACAAATGAGAAAGGACATTATTTTTAGTACACTCCAAAGTGTATATGGCTCTAGAATCAATACAAGGCATGTTTTGGAGAAGTTATTGCTGTAGAAATATAGCTTAAATCTTAACTGACATCTTGTATTCATCCTCACTCGCCATAGCATAGCTAGAATTAGCCTTATACCAGATTTGCTCGTGCCGTCGTGCTAACTCCAATGGTGATTGTCATTCATGACAACAAACATAAGCGTTGGCAAGACGGCACAAACAGATCTGGGACCAGGCTACATGACAGTACAAACAGATCTGGGACCAGGCTACATGACAGCACAAACAGATCTGGGTCCAGGCTACATGACAGCACAAACAGATCTGGGACCAGGCTACATGACAGCACAAACAGATCTGGGACCAGGCTACATGACAGCACAAACAGATCTGAGACCAGGCTAACCTATAATAGATAGACCATTGATGTCCATGTGCACAGGTGGTGACGTAGCACCCTGTAGATAGTAAAGGCAGGGAGTTTTCCACAGGTAAACCACAGCTTTCTCACCGTGATACTCGCGGATGCATTTGGTGCTGACCCAGCCCCTGGTCGGAGGCTCGTCGAGGAAGTGGACGTGCAGGGGCTGGGTTTTACCCCTGCCCCTCATCTGCTGCCCGCAGAGGGGCTGGGGCACTACCATACACGGCCACCAGGGGTGCCCTTCTAGCTTGGCCTACACCAAGGCTCCAGCACTGAATGGACTGGAAGAAAAGAAGATGGAGAATAATACAGACAATGGTTTGCCTAGAAATAATCTCTCCTTTCTCCACTTGTTTACCTCTCTTCATGGATTTTAAATGAAATTACTGGTATGGCAACTCCCTCGTCTACTCTAGCCCACGTCTATCCAACGCTTTTTACATTTGTGGGGAGCAGTGAAAGAGTGCACACTTCAGTAGGAAAGAGATTGGGACGCATCTAGAGTTCCCTCACTGATTTGTTTTACATTGAAGTGAAGATATGATGCCTTGTCCCTCTAAATATTGGCCTCCTAGCTACATTGAAAAACAAACCATCTGGTGACCACATCTGTAAGTGGTCACCCTGGGTTTACTCCACCCATGACCCCCATTCATGCCAGTCGCATGCAAGTGTTGAATTACATGACATGTTCTCCACCAAATGAGGACGCATGCATGTTACAGTGTACATTGACATGCTTGATCAGAATGGATAATTTCTCCATCAGCAACAGTCAGACAATGGGTGCACATCGAAGTCCGACCGCAAGGCACTACAGAGGGTAGTGCGTTCGGCCCAGTACATCACTGGGGCCAAGCGTCCTGCCATCCAGGACCTCTATACCAGGCGGTATCAGAGAAAGGCCTTAAAAATTGTCAAAGACTCCAGCCACCCTAGCCATAGACTGTTCTCTCTGCTACCGCACGGCAAGCGGTACCGGAGCGCCAAGTCTAGGTCCAAAAGGCTTCTTAACAGCTTCTACCCCCAAGCCATAAGACTCCTGGACAGCTAATCAAATGGCTACCCGGACTATTTGCATTGTTCACCCCCTCCTCCACTACGCTGCTGCTACTCTCTGTTTATTATCTATGCATTGTCACTTTAACTCTACCTACATTACCTCGACTAACCTGCTGTGCCCCCGCACATTAACTCTGTACCGGTATATAGCCTCGCTACTGTAATTTTACTGCAACTCTTCAATCATTTGTTATTTAAATTGTTTTGTTATTTTTTACTTAACACTTATTTTTCTTAAAACTGCATTGTTGGTTAAGGGCTTGTAAGTAAGCGTTTCACTGTAAGGTCTACACCTGTTGTATTCGGCGCATGTGACAAATAACATTTGATTTGATAGACAAATCACTACCATCAACTGACAAGTTAATCGTATTACCTTGCATAACGTCTCTGTGTCGACGATCCTTTTAGCTAGGTAGTTCACAAATCAAACGTCATTACCACACGAACTATAGTTAGCTAGCTAGCTACCGCAAGGCCACATCAGAGCAACGTTGTTCTTGTGCTAGCTTGCTAAGTAACTTTAGATCTGCCTTACCTCTCATTTACTGTTGGTGTCTTATTCCCAAAGAGTTTTCCGAATCCGCCTTTGATCGCTTTTGCATTGTGTGGTTTTGCAGGAGTCTTTTTAGTGGTCGGAGTTTGAGATGCTTGCTTAGTTTCATCTTTTGGCGAGTTGTTGTTTTTTCGAACCGAGGATGGCAAGTCAGCTTCTGTAGGCGAGGGACTCGGTTTCGCCTTCCGAACAGGTGGCGGAGACTTATTGAAAAAATTGAAAATGCTGCTTTGCTTCGCCATGAAGCCTTTTTAATGAAACAATTATAATAAAATGATTTAGGAAATGTCTATCTGCAAGAATCAGTGCTCGTGCACAGTTCGCGGGAAATTCTCAGAAGGTGAAACGTAATGTAGGCGTGGCTACTGGAAAATTCAGCCAATGGCAAACCATCTTTATTCTTGGGATTTATTAATCAAAGATTTAGGGATTCATGCTGGTTCATGTCAAACAAATAAATGTTCTCTGCCTGAGTAAGAAAAAGTAAGTAAATATAGAAATATTCTATTTTGATGATACAGGCCTACTATGTTATGTGATAGCCACATATCATCAGCAGAGAGCAGTAGTGCTATTTATATAATTGAGACTGTGAAAACGTGTGTAAGCCTACTGCAGGGTTTCACAAACTCGGTCCTCGGGACACCAAGGAGTGCACGTTTTGGTTTTTGCCCTAGCACTACACAGCTGATTCAAATAATCAACTAATCATCAAGCTTTGATAATTTAATCAGCTGTGTAGTGCTAGGGCAAAAACCAAAACGTGCACCCCTTGGGGTCCCGAGGACCGAGTTTTGGAAACGCTGGCCTACTGTGTAATTGTCATAGATACCTTTGGAATTCACCCTGCAAGTTGTTAGTGCATTTTCACAAACTGTGAGCTTACCCAATATTTGTATTTACCATTCTAACATGACCACAGTCACAACAAGATTTATCACTACACTTTCACTCTCCTCTCCCCAAACTCCTCCCCGACTGGAGGACCCGAACCTCAAACTTCTCCCCCACCGTAGGACCGGGATCCTCCTTTCGCGATCTACCTGTTAGAGACGCCAAGTGTAAACTAACCACACTCAGCAAAATGTCTGATATGTTTCATCAGCACTGTTTTGTAAAACATCTCACGTCTTATTCGCGTAGACATCTAACATCACTCCTTTCCTCTTTCTCTTGCTAAAAGTTCTCTCTCCTCTTCACTCTCACTATAAATAAAATCGTATTTAAAGTGCATGTCCTCTTTTTCAATCCCCCTTGGCGTTGTGTTGTGCGCACCACTCCAGTAGACTGCCGCCCGCGCCCGCAATGGTTCTCCAACTTGGGGTCCCAACGTGAGAAGGTTTTGGGGGGTCACTAATGTGAACCTAAATCAATGACGTCAGTGGTGGAAAAAGTACCCAATTGTCATACTTGAGTAAAAGTAAAGATACCGTCATAGAAAATGACTCAAGTAAAACTGAAAGTCACCCAGTAAAATACTACTTGAGTAAAAGTCTTAAAATATTTGGTTTTAAATATACTTAAGTATCAAAATGTAAAACTATACATCATTTTAAATTCCTTATATTAAGCAAATCAGAAGGCACCATTTTCTTGTTTTTAAAATGTATGGATCGCCAGGGGCACACTCCAACACTCAGACATCCTTTACAAAAGAAGCCTGTGTTTAGTGAGTCCGCAAGATCAGAGGTAGTAGGGATGACCAGGGACGTTCTCTTGATAAGTGCATGAATTGGACCATTTTCCTGTCATGCTAAGCATTTAAAATGTAAGGTGGGGCCCCAGCTGGGTGCACGCTTTGGTTTTTGCCCTAGTGCTACACAGCTGATTCAAATAATCAAAGCTTGATGATGAGCTGGTTATTTTAATCAGCTGTGTAGTGCTAGGGCAAAAAACAAAATGTGCACCGAGGGGGGGCCCCAGGACCGAGTTTGAGAAACCCTGCTTTAAAGTATTTTTACTTAAGTACTTTACACCACTGAATGACAGAAATGGGATTTCATACATATTTTAATAGGCCACAACATAGGCCTATACCACTTGTATTTTATATTTGTTCCTTTAACATCTGGTTACTAACATCTGGTTACTATCATCTGGTTACTAACATAGCCCCCGAGGTCGGTGCCCCAAATGCGGTAGTTCTGCCCTGCAGGTAGACCATATCATCCTGCTTGCTCAGGACTCCAGAGAAGTGACATGATTTCCCTCGTTGATATTGGCTGCTAAGATGAATGACTTTCAGCTCAAAATGCAGGTGTAAAATGTAGTTTATTTCTGTATCTTGTGTTTAGAAAATGCATCACCATTTATGGCTATATTACTACAGGCTACATTTGCGCAATGCACTGCTTTTTGGGGGTCGAGGGTCAAAACGTTTGAGAACCACTCCAGTAAATGCAGTCATTTGTTTTCTCATGGTTCACACCTACTTTCTGATTTCCTTTGTCTCTCCCACGCTTTCTGTTCTTCTTCTCTCCCTCCTGCAAAATAATAATTGAAGCACTGTGCCTCCCTCTCTTCTTTCTCAATTTCTCACTATTTTTAGGTTCTGTGTTACAATGCTCCCTACCTCTGCTGTTGAGCAATGGTGATTTCCGAACCTTCCCACTAAGTCTGGTTTCTCTCTGATTTAGTTTATTTGGCTGCTCTATAGAGCATGTGTGTTTAGCTTGATAATGTATTACATGATTTTTGAAGGTCTTACTGATTGCATGATTGTTGAAGCTCTGCTATACATGCATAATAATTGAGTGGAATGGAAAGTATTTTAGTTTTTCTGTAAACCACTATATCTTGGAGGGATGTACGCCTATACTGTGTTCTGTGGAATTTGAACCTATTTAAATTGAAGCACGTTTTTTAGTGATATTATGTGTGGACTGGAAAAATAAAACTCTATGAACTCTCCCCTCTGTCAGTCTTATGTAACCCCCTCTATGAACTCTCCCCTCTGTCATTCTTATTTAACCCCCTCTATGAACTCTCCCATCTGTCAGTCTTATTTAACCCCCTCTATGAACTCTCCCATCTGACAGTCTTATTTAACCCCCTCTATGAACTCTCCCATCTGTCAGTCTTATTTAACCCACTCTATGAACTCTCCCATCTGTCAGTCTTATTTAACCCCCTCTATGAACTCTCCCCTCTGTCATTCTTATTTAACCCCCTCTATGAACTCTCCCCTCTGTCAGTCTTATGTAACCCCCTCTATGAACTCTCCCCTCTGTCATTCTTATTTAACCCCCTCTATGAACTCTCCCCTCTGTCAGTCTTATGTAACCCCCTCTATGAACTCTCCCATCTGTCTGTCATATTTAACCCCCTCTATGAACTCTCCCATCTGTCAGTCTTATTTAACCCACTCTATGAACTCTCCCATCTGTCAGTCTTATTTAACCCCCTCTATGAACTCTCCCATCTGACAGTCTTATTTAACCCCCTCTATGAACTCTCCCATCTGTCAGTCTTATTTAACCCCCTCTATGAACTCTCCCATCTGTCAGTCTTATTTAACCCCCTCTATGAACTCTCCCATCTGTCAGTCTTATTTAACCCCCTCTATGAACTCTCCCATCTGTCAGTCTTATTTAACCCACTCTATGAACTCTCCCCTCTGTCATTCTTATTTAACCCCCTCTATGAACTGTACTGTATTTATCTATTGAAATATAATAAAACTGGTTCATTTGCAACCTGCTGCTTACTGTCTGCGGTGTCTTTGGCATCTGTAAGAACCTGGTGTCAGAGAGAATGTTTGTTCCCTACCATCTACATTCTAGACTCACTAGCCCTAGTCTACTCACCTCTCCTGACATTTAAAATTGCCAAAGACTCCAGCCACCCAAGCCATAGACTGTTCACTCTGCTACCGTCCGGCAAACGATACCGGAGCATCTGCTCTCGGACCAACATGCTCCAAGACAGCTTCTACCCCCAAGCCATAAGACTGCTATATATCCATAAGACTGCTAAATAGTTAATTAAATGGTTACCCAGACTATCTGTACTGACCCTATCTGTACTGACCCTATCTGCACAGACCCTATCTGCACAGACCCTATCTTGCACGCACACTCACTAGACTACAGTATATACAGTATACACACTATATAAACACTCATTCACACGCTGCACTGACACTCTCGCACAAAACCTACACACATTCACATACACTACATTTGCACACACACACTTTTAAACTCATCATATGCTGCTGCTACTCTGTTCTTTATTTTACTCGTATTATTATTATCTATCCTGATGCCTAGTCACTTTACCCTGCCTTCATGTACATATCTACCTCAAATACCTTATTATTATCTGTCCTGACGCCTAGTCACTTTACCCTGCCTTCATGTACATATCTACCTCAAATACCTTATTATTATCTATCCTGATGCCTAGTCACTTTACCCTGCCTTCATGTACATATCTACCTCAAATACGTTATTATTATCTATCCTGATGCCTAGTCCCTTTACCCTGCCTCCATGTACATATCTACCTCAAATACCTTGTACCTCTGTACATTGATCTGGCACTGGTACTCCCTGTATTTAGCTCTACATTGATCTGGTGCTGGTACTCCCTGTATATAGCTCTACATTGATCTGGTGCTGGTACTCCCTGTATATAGCTCTACATTGATCTGGCACTGGTACTCCCTGTATATAGCTCTACATTGATCTAGTGCTGGTACTCCCTGTATTTAGCTCTACATTGATCTGGTGCTGGTACTCCCTGTATATAGCTCTACATTGATCTGGTGCTGGTACTCCCTGTATATAGCTCTACATTGATCTGGCACTGGTACTCCCTGTATATAGCTCTACATTGATCTAGTGCTGGTACTCCCTGTATTTAGCTCTACATTGATCTGGTGCTGGTACTCCCTGTATATAGCTCTACATTGATCTGGTGCTGGTACTCCCTGTATATAGCTCTACATTGATCTGGTGCTGGTACTCCCTGTATATAGCTCTACATTGATCTGGTACTGGTACTCCCTGTATTTAGCTCTACATTGATCTAGTGCTGGTACTCCCTGTATTTAGCTCTACATTGATCAGGTACTGGTACTCCCTGTATATAGCTCCAATCTTGTGTATTTTACTATTTTTTAAATTATTATAATGTTTTAACTCTGCATTGTTGGGAAGGGCTCGTAAGCAAGCATTTCACGTTAAGTCTACACCTGTTGTATTCGGCACATCTGACAAATACAATTTGATTTGATTGATTTGATTTGAGAATTGGGTGCAATTTGGGACGCAGCTTCAGACCAAAATAATACTCACATTTTCTCACAATGAAAATGTCTGCCAGAAGGGGCTTATAGCACTCTGAATTAATACTTATCTTGGATAATTACACCAAATTACACCTAATAACCAGTCCAATTATGTAATGAACTGTTTTAGATCCAACCAAAGCCTGAACGCATGGATAGCAGCTCCCTTGTCCCTGGAGCCAACCTTAGCTGCTTAGTGTTCACACATCTGTTTAATCTCAAATTAACATTGTATAAAACACAGTGCATGAATCCAGACCTGGGTTCAAATACTATTTGAAATAATTTGAACTACTTTGAGCAGTCCGTACTCCAGCCCACTGCTGATGTTTACTCTCCTGACGCCAAGGCTGCGTTTACACAGGCAGCCCAATTCTCATATTTTTTCCAGTAATTGGTCTTTTGACCAATCACATCAGCTTTTTTCACATCAGCTCTTTTTCAGAGCTGAGATGATTGGTCAAAAGACCAATTAGTGAAACAAATATGAGAATTGGGCTGCCTGTGTAAACGCAGGAGAGTAAACATCAGCAGTGGGCTGGAGTACGGACTGCTCATGTACTGACACACAGAAAACAAGCTTGACCTAAGGATAGACTATGGCTCTAGAACAATAATGTGTTCACTTTTGCAAAACTATATACATTGAAAAGCCTTGTAAAGGTCTTGAGATAAACATCTGCTTGGTAAACGTTGTCATAGGGTGGACTTTAACTGTCCAATTTAACTGAATTGTCACTGATCTATACACACTTTCATCAATGATTGGCCTTAATTGATTGCATGTGTGTGCTGTGACTTGGAAATGTGCTGTGCTTAATTGTATTTTATTTTATCCACCTTCCTTCTGTGATTGGAGCATCCCCTAAACTACTGTCTTTCTTTCATTGCAGGTCACCCCCTCTGCCTCCTTTATAACCTGTGGTGCACCTGTGATCGGAGTTGAGGACACAGTGCAACATCGCAAGAGAGGGTTGGAGGTTGGAAATGGCGGCGAGTAGTGCGGACGAAATTGAGAAAAAGTTGGTGAAGCAACAGCTGTGCTCGTACGCAAACAATATGGGTGTCAGTTCTGATGGTATGGAGCGGGAGGGTGAGGGTCAAGGACCGGAATGGCCGGTAGTGGAAAGACACAGGAAGAAGAGAGATCATGATACAGAAAGCAGTGGAGCGTCTAGTATAAAAAGCATAAAGAGGGCCAAGGTAGGAAGCAAGATAGTGATGTGTTGGAGTGGAAAGTGATGATGGTGTTTGAGGAGACCACAGGGCCCCATTTACACCTTATCTGACTAACCAATGCCATAGAGAAAGAGATACAGTGGCTTGCGAAAGTATTCACCCCCCTTGGCATTTTTCCTATTTTGTTACCTTACCCCACCAAAGTCAATACTTTGTAGAGCCACCTTTTGCAGCAATTACAGCTGCAAGTCCCTTGGGGTATGTCGCTATAAGCTTGGCACATCTAACCACTGGGATTTTTGCCCATTCTTCAAAACAAAACTGCTCCAGCTCCTTCAAGTTGGATGTGTTCCGCTGGTGTACAGCAATCTTTAAGTCATACCACATATTCTCAATTGGATTGAGGTCTGGGCTTTGACTAGGCCATTGCAAGACATTTAAATGTTTCCCCTTAAACCACTCGAGTGTTGCTTTATCAGTATGCTTAGGGTCATTGTCCTGCTGGAAGGTGAACCTCCATCCCAGTGTCAAATCTCTGGAAGACTGAAACAGGTTTCCCTCACAAATGTCCCTGTATTTAGCGCCAGCCATCATTCCTTCAATTCTGACCAGTTTCCCAGTCCCTGCCGATGAAAAACATCGGGATGGTGTTCTCGGGGTAATGATAGATGTTGGGTTTGCGCCAGACATAGCGTTTTCCTTGATTGCCAAAAAGCTCAATTTTAGTCTCATCTGACCAGAGTACCTTCTTCCATATGTTTGGGGAGTCTCACACATGCCTTTTGGCAAACACCAAACGTGTTAGCTTATTTTTTTCTTTAAACAATGGCTTTTTTCTGGCCACTCTTCCGTAAAGCCCAGCTCTGTGGAGTGTACGGCTTAAAGTGATCCTATGGACAGATACTCCAATCTCTGCTGTGGAGCTTTGCAGCTCCTTCAGGGTTATCTTTGGTCTCTTTGTTGCCTCTCTGATTAATGCCCTCCTTGCCTGGTCTGTGAGTTTTGGTGGGCGACCCTCTCGTGGCAGGTTTGTTGTGGTGCCATATTCTTTCCATTTGTTAATAATAGATTCAATGGTGCTCTGTGGGATGTTCAAAGTTTCCGATATTTTTTTATAACCCAACCCTGATCTGTACTTCTCCTCAACTTTGTCCCTGACCTGTTTGGAGAGTTCCTTGGTCTTCATGGTGCCGCTTGCTTGGTGGTGCATCTTGCTTAGTGGTGTTGCAGACTCTGGGGCCTTTCAGAACAGGTGTATATATACTGAGATCATGTGACCATATTGTGTGGTAGCCAGGCTCAGCAAGAGAAGATTCTGAAAATGGAAAAGCTTAATGGGCTGAAGATGAAAAGCCATGTCCCTGTTGCTTTTGCTAGATTGAGGGGAGTCATCACTGGGGTCCCAATATCTATGTCCACAGAGGATATTAAATAATATGTGAAGGGAGGCAGAGTGATTGAGGCCAAAACGTTGATCAGTAGGAAAGAGGGTCAAAGAAGTGAAAGCTTATCAGTGACGCTGAGGTTTGAGAAAGTCTTGCTGGGAAAAGGATTCCTTCGTTTCAATGTTAGAGAATTTTAAAACTGTTGTGTTTTAAATACCAAGGAATGGGACATGTAGCTGCTCAGTGTAAAGGAAATAAAAGATGTGCCAAGTGTGGAGGGGCACATGATTACGGTGAATGTGGAAGCAATGTGAAGGTTAAGTGCTGTAACTGTGGGGGAGAACACAGTGCAGCATTTGGTGGATGCCAGATACAGAGAGAGGCTAGAGAGGCTCAGATATAGGATCAGTCATGCTGTATCGTATGCAGAGGCCGTAAAACAGATTGGTAAAACTACATTATGGACTGATGGAGCTTACATTTACATTACATTTTAGTCATTTAGCAGACGCTCTTATCCAGAGCGACTTACAGGAGCAATTAGGGTTAAGTGCCTTGCTCAAGGGCACATTTACGTCATTTAGCAGACGCTCTTATCCAGAGCGACTCACAAATTGGTGCATTCACCCTATAGCCAGTGGGATAACCACTTTACAATTTTTTTTTTGGGGGGGGGGGGGGGGGGGGGGGTAGAAGGATTACTTTATCCTATCCCAGGTATTCCTTAAAGAGGTGGGGTTTCAAATGTCTCCGGAAGGTGGTGAGTGACTCCGCTGTCCTGGCGTCGTGAGGGAGCTTGTTCCACCATTGGGGTGCCAGAGCAGCGAACAGTTTTGACTGTTACGTGGGTGTACCTGTAGTAAGTGGACCTACTGTTGGGGCTGGTGCTTCTGATGGTCCTGGCATGGTTTCAAAGCCTGTTCAGAAATCTTGTGCTCATGAATGTGCTGTGTCACAGAACGCTTTGATAGTGAATAAAGTTGACTTCATATCTGTTATTGATAAGATTATCAATACGACTCAGGTTGTTGAAAGCAGAAATGCCAGGTTGAAGGTTATTGTGGAGATGGCAAAAGAGATATTGGGGGTAACAGATGTTACTGTTGAAGTGGTTGTGGACATGCTGAACAATCCTAAGGGTGGAGTGTTTCAGCATGATATAGGTAAAGTTGAATGGGATTGGGGAGGGTGTGGTAGAAGTTAGGGATTTATTTGTTTTTGTTGTTTATTTATTTGTGTATAATTATTTTCATGGTAGTACAGAATTGGGCAGATCATGATTGATCGTACATTCCAGCACAGTAGGTGGCGGCATGCACTTAAACGATTGTTTGCGGACCGCCATGATGTCATAGAAGAAGATCAGAGTCGAGTAAGGGCAGCGCGGGGAGCGTGGCGCTGGAGTGCAAGATGCAAGCTGTCGGTCCAAACTACAAAGGTCTGAGCTGCAGAGCTAATTCATAGTGGAATCTGTCCTAAACAGTTCACCCTGCTGCGTTCAGCGTGGTCAGCTATCGTTGTTCTTTTGCCCTCCCGGTGCTCGATTTGTCATGATGGTATGCAACTTCATTTAATTATTTTGAAGTGACATGAGTTGAAGTCCTAGGTCAAGGATGGGGAACTCCAGTCCTTGGGGGCAGGAGGGGTGTCATATTTTGTCACCCCATCCCAACAAACACAGCTGACTAAACTAATTGCATTCTAAACTGAAGATCGTGATTAGTTGATTATTGGAGTCAGGTGTATTTGCTGGGGCAGTGTGATATAACAGTGTGGGTTTTAATAGATTAAAACTAATGAGTCCTATACAATGATGTTTCCTTCCTAATAAAATGCCTTCTATCCAGAGCCCATGTATCTACAGGCAGCATATCTGTCTGTCACTAGCAGGGTTTCATATTGAACAATAGCTAGGTATTATATTGAACAATAGCTAGGAATCATATTGAACAATAGATAGGTTTCCATCTAATTGGAGACAGATTTTCATTCGAATATTCTAAAATCAGCATAAAAACAAAATGCACATTTTCTCACCAGAGATGTTTCCATCAAATTGACTTGTTGCAGATAAAAGGCTGTGCGTGATGGCGTAGTGCACATAAAAATAATTTTTGCGGTAACATTCCCATGTACCAAAAAGAAGAATTTTCCGTCACATTTGTAACTCTACTAATGGTTTTGTCACAAAGAAATGATAATAATAAATAATATGCCATTTAGCAGACGCTTTTATCCAAAGCGACTTACAGTCATGCGTGCATACATTTTTGTGTATGGGTGGTCCCGGGGATCGAACCCACTACCTTGGCGTTACAAGCGCCGTGCTCTACCAGCTGAGCTACAGAGGACCACACAAATGATGCGTTATATAGTGAATGTGCCCACTCTGGTATTGGCACATGTTCTAGCCAACAGCTCACAGATACAGTGCAGGTATAGCCTACATGAGATTATTATGGACAAAAAGAGCGAGATTATTTTTATTTCTCAAACGGCAGCCAAACATCGATCCTCATGTCATCAGAATAACACCCTCAATATTTATTGGAAAGGAGCTCATCACCTTGAACTTTTACCACCCTGTGAAGTTCATAACTTATTTCATCTGTAGCCTAATAAACTGCATGCTTTCCCAAGTCGTAGTGGGAGGACCACAACATGTCATCCCATGATTCCAAGTTTACTTCGATATGATGGTTATTATATCAATATTTGCGCATAAAGCTGTTTCCAACTCCATTTCTCGCATAATTAATTTTACAAATACAAAAAGATCCCAACTTGTCTAGCGTGTTTAGTCTACATTTGGTCATTTTACAGACAAATGTCCTGTTTCCGTTAGGCCTGTCATTAACTTTTTTATCAGACGTACTTTTCTTGCATAAAAAGGTTGGATGGAAACCTGGATATAGTGTGTGTGTGTGTGTGTGTGTGTGTGTGTGTGTGTGTGTGTGTGTGTGTGTGTGTGT
Source organism: Coregonus lavaretus (assembly GCF_964263955.1). Lineage (NCBI taxonomy): Eukaryota > Metazoa > Chordata > Actinopteri > Salmoniformes > Salmonidae > Coregonus > Coregonus lavaretus. The sequence goes on from NC_139988.1 coordinate 4,389,826, forward strand.
GAGTCCAGGGTGCCACGCTTCCTCAATACCTCAAGCTCACAATTAGCTACTCCTCCACAGCTGCTTTTCTTACTGACAGTTTACATTTCTTCAATACAGTACATTTGCACTGCTCTCTTTTGCTTTTGCGCGCTCTCTCTCATTCAATGACATCACATCTGCCCAGACCCACCTGCTCACAGCCCCATCTCCAGTGCCTGCATCACCCTCCGCCACATGGCCTCAAACTGCACCATTTTGTTTCTCTCTGTCTCCCACGCACTTTCAACATTGAGATAAGAATGCATTTTACCTTTCCATTGTCTTAACGATAGAGGATTGGTTCATTTCCGGTTTTTAAGTCACAGACAGCTGATGTGTTGTGTACTGAAGTCCACAAAGCGAAGGGAATAGGTGAGAGGAGGAGAGCACGTAGATACGAGAAGGAATTATACAACAAGCAAAGTGATCATGCTGTTTGTATGTGGCTGCTATGAAAGTGAACTGTGTTTGCGCGTGATCAGGGGTCTGTTCATTCCACCGACACTGTTGAAAAATGTTTCTTAAACCGAAGCAAAATTAACAAAATGGGGATAAATATACCTGAATCTGTCCAATAGAAACTGTCGTTTGCAACTGTTGGACTAATGTCACGCCCTGACTCAGGGGACTCTTATATGTTGAGTCAGGGTGTGTATATTCTTTGTTGTGTATGTTCTATGTTGTATATTCTAGTATGTGTGGATCTATGTTGGCCGGTGTGGTTCCCAATCAGAGGCAGCTGTCGCTCGTTGTCTCTGATTGGGGACCCTACTTAGGCAGCCTATTGGCACTGTCTAGTTGTGGGATCTTGTTCCTTGTAAGGTATGTTGTGTGTGCGACCTTGGACTTCACGTTTCGTTTCGTTTATTGTTTTGTCAAGTGTTTATTGGTTTAATAAACATGTACGTATATCACGCTGCGCCTTGGTCTGTCCCGTCATTAAACGAACGTGACAACTAATGATTACAACCTAGATCAGCTAGATGCAGGCAAGAGTGTGCAAGGCGGTAATGAATGTGTCACTGACTGTCACCTTGATTACTCAAATTTCTCTCGACCTGTGCACCTACGTTGTAAACTTTTATTCATAGGCTAGGTTGTAGCAACCTCATGATGGTTATAGGGAACAATTTAGTATCATGTAAATTAGAAGCCTAAATCTATTGTGCTGGGTGAATGGAACATGAATGACAGTCATCCAATATGCTGTAATAGAAATAAGGCCACGCTCATTAAAAAAAGAATCGTCCTCCCTCATCTTGAACGGCACCGACCACCACTGGTCTTGAAATATGCAGACAGACAGATTAAAAGCAAATTTACATTGTAATACTTCTGACAGCCAACTTTCGAACTCCGCCCATAACTTTTGGACTTTATAACATTCCCAGATGGCATGGATTATTGAGTCATTGTTAGTTTTACACGTAAGACATGACTGTGCCGTTGTGCTATAGAATTTGTGAATTTTGTATTTTGTATAATAAATTATATACATTATCTTATACTAGATTAAGTGTACATTTTTGTTAACTGTAATTTCATTACTTATGTTCCAACATTCCCTCCATCTTGTGAAAATATCAGTACTTTTTCAGTACTTTTTAAGTACTTTATAAACTATTGGGGGAGAACACAGTGCAGCATTTGTTTATGTTTTTTTCTGTACCCATTGTTCCTCTTTAGTGCATTTAACTATAATGTAAGTCGCAAGTAAAAGCCTTGGGTGGCGAGTTGATACAATTCCAAGTCTGGAAGGTTAAAACCACCCTCAGACTTCAGAAGATGTAAAATGTTCCTTTTTATTCTATGAGTTTTATTTGCCCATATGAAGTCTGTAATGAACGAGTATACTTTTTTAAAGAATCTCTTTGGTGAGGTAATTGGTATTACTGAGAATAAATATAAAAACTTTGGGAGCCATGCAGTTCTGAAGTGGTTTATTCTACCTGTAAGATTTATGGGAAAATTGTTCCATTTAATTAAATCTGCTTTAATATTGTTAAGTAATGGGATAAAGTTGTCTTTATATATTTTTTGTTTGTCACTTATTAAGCATCCTAAGGATTTGATCTTTTTTGTGGTCCACTTAAAGGATTGCTGTAGATCATGAGTTATTATTTTTCCTATTGCCATTATTTTCTTGTTTTTCAACGTTCATTTTATATACGGATATTTTAGTATTAGTATTCTGAAAATATTTTTAGCAAGGGGGGCATTGAGTTTTCAATATTGGTCAGGTATATCAGGAGATCATCTGCAAATACATTTAGTTTATATTCATGTTTACCAATACTGATGCCTGTTACGTTTGGGTCCTGTCTAATTCTTTCAGCAAGCGGATCAATTGCCAGTGCAAATAGGAGGGGAGAGAGGACATCCCTGTCTTGTGCTCCTTTCTAAAGCAATTTCATCACATCATGCATTATTTTTGTATATTTTTGCTGTAGGACATTTATATAATATTTTTACAAAATGTAATACTTCAGCTGGAGAGTTGAAAGCTTACAAAGTTTTGAATAGAAAAGGGCATTCAAGATGGTCGAAAGCCTTTTAGAAATCAACAGCCATTATTGATGAATAATATCTATATCTTGTTTTTTTGCTTATTGTATTAAACTGAAACATGTTCTTGTATTTGTTTGTAAGTGTCTGTTTGATATGTATTAAGTCTGGTAAAACTTTTGCCATTCTATTGCTTATGAGATTTGTTATTATTTTACTGTCACAATTTATTAACCTTATGGGTCTGTAATCAGCAGGGGACTCTCCTGATTGTCCAGATTTTAATATAACTGAAATAACTGTTTGATACATTGAACTAGGAAGCACTGAATTGAGTGACGTGTGTTGCCATTTGTGGAAATAGGGGCGCTACTTTGTCCCAAAATGTTAAATAAAATTATATGGGAAAGCCATTCCTGGTGCTTTTCTCTGCACAAATGTTTTAACAGTGTCCAATGTTTCTTTTTGGGTGATTCTTTTTTTCTCTGCTGATCATTTCTCTCTCTCTCTCTCTCTCTCTCTCTCTCTCTCTCTCTCTCTCTCTCTCTCTCTCTCTCTCTCTCTCTCTCTCTCTCTCTCTCTCTCTCTCTCTCTCTCTCTCTCTCTCTCCCTTTCTCTATTTCTCTATTTATCTCTCTCTCTCTCTCTCTCTCTCAATTCAATTTCAATTTAAGGGCTTTATTGGCATGAGAAACATATGTTAACATTGCCAAAGCAAGTGAAGTAGATAATAAACAAAAGTGAAATAAACTATAAAAAATGAACAGTAAACATTACACTCACAAGTTTCAAAAGAACAAAGACATTTCAAATGTTATATCATGTCTATAAATTAAATCAAATCAAATCAATTGTTATTTGTCACATACACGTGTTTGGCAGATGTTATAGCGGGTGTAGCGAAATGCTTGTGCTTCACCCAATAGATATGGGAGTTTATCAAAATGTGATTTGTTTTCGAATTCTTTGTGGGTCTG
>NC_139988.1:4393528-4421028 GCF_964263955.1 Coregonus lavaretus
GTCCTCCTCCTCCTCCTCCTCCTCATATACTCTGTCCTCCTCCTCCTCCTCCTCCTCCTCCTCCTCATATACCCTGTCCTCCTCCTCCTCCTCCTCCTCCTCATATACCCTGTCCTCCTCCTCCTCCTCCTCCTCCTCCTCCTCCTCCACATATACCCTCTCCTCCTCCTCCTCCTCCTCCTCCTCCTCCTCCTCCTCCTCCTCATATACCCTCTCCTCCTCCTCCTCCTCCTCCTCCTCTACATGTACCCTCTCCTCCTCCTCCTCCTCCTCCTCCTCCTCCTCCTCATATACCCTCTCCTCCTCCTCCTCCTCCTCCTTCTCCTCCTCCTCCTCATATACCCTCTCCTCCATCCCCATCCTTCTCCTCCTCCTCCTCCTCATATACCCTGTCCTCCTCCTCCTCATATACCCTCTCCTCCTCCTCCTCCTCCTCCTCCTCCTCATATACCATATCCTCCTCCTCCTCCTCCTCCTCCTCCTCCTCCTCCTCCTCCTCCTCCTCCTCCACATATACCCTGTCCTCCTCCTCCTCATATACCCTCTCCTCCTCCTCCTCCTCATATACCCTTTCCTCCTCCTCCTCCTCCTCCTCCTCCTCATATACCCTGTCCTCCTCCTCCTCATATACCCTCTCCTCCTCCTCCTCCTCCTCCTCCTCCTCCCCCACCTCCTCCTCATATACCCTCTCCTCCTCCTTCTCCTCCTCCTCCTCCTCCTCCTCATATACCCTCTCCTCCCTCCCCATCCTTCTCCTCCCCCTCCTCCTCATATACCCTGTCCTCCTCCTCCACATATACCCTGTCCTCCTCCTCATCATATACCCTCTCCTCCTCCTCCTCATCCTCCTCATCCTCCTCCTCCTCCTCCTCCTCCTCATATACCCTCTCCTCCTCCTCCTCCACATATACCCTGTCCTCCTCCTCCTCATATACCCTCTCCTCCTCCTCCTCCTCCTCCTCCTCCTCCACATATACCCTGTCCTCCTCCTCCTCATATACCCGCTCCTCCTCCTCCTCCTCCTCCTCCTCCTCCTCCTCATATACCCTTTCCTCCTCCTCCTCCTCCTCCTCCTCATATACCCTGTCCTCCTCCTCCTCATATACCCTCTCCTCCTCCTCCTCCTCCTCCTCCTCCTCCTCCTCATATACCCTCTCCTCCTCCTTCTCCTCCTCCCCCTCCTCCTCCTTCTCCTCCACATATACCCTGTCCTCCTCCTCCTCATATACCCTCTCCTCCTCCTCCTCCTCCTCCTCCTCCTCATATACCCTCTCCTCCTCCTTCTCCTCCTCCCCCTCCTCCTCCTTCTCCTCCACATATACCCTGTCCTCCTCCTCCTCATATACCCTCTCCTCCTCCTCCTCCTCCGCCTCCTCCTCCTCATATACCCTCTCCTCCTCCTCCTCCTCCTCTTCCTCCTCCACATATACCCTGTCCTCCAGTTAATGTGACATATCAGCCTCAGGATTTAGACCTGTGTGCCCTCTCTGTCTTCTGTGACTGGATCGGTGTGTGTGTGTGTGTGTGTGTGTGTTTCTCTCTCCTTCTACATTTTAGTCCAGGGTTCCCCAATTAGATTTCCAAAAGGGACACATTTGGTCAGGCATGCCAAGCCGAGGGCCAACATGTTTGTTTTTTTGGCGACAGTTTTATGTTTTATCAGTTTTCACTTCTATTGTGATTTTATAATTATTAGTAGTGGTGTTAGGAGTCACATAAGAGAAAAATAAAAAATACTAAATTAGTCCAAAACCAACTATTTAATTATGAAATGCCCCTGGAGCATATTCTGTGCAAACAGTCAGCAAACAAAATGTCCAGCAAACACACACACACACACACACACACACACACACACACACACACACACACAGCGCCCACTTCTGTCTGGAACACCCATGCTTTGGATATCTGCGTTCAGGCGGTCTTTCTCTAGAGAAGAGACAGAAGGACAAACACAGACAGACAGAGATTTTTTGTTAGGTACTTTTCAAATGTGTTATCAGAATATGCCACATTAGTTTTTAAACTTTTAAAATATGTGAACCAAATAATATCAAGCTGTTAACAATCAAAAGTGTTTGATATTAATGTGACAATATAATTAATTAGCTTTTATTTGTGTATTCTTTTTTTATTGCTGTGTATTAGGTTTACATTTTTACTAACTAGTTGGATGCCATTTACTTTTATTTAAGCTGTGTAGCATATTTAGTAGGAAACATGCTATTAAATATGAAATGGTTATTTCATTGTAATAATTATTTTACCACAAGAAGATTGAAAAATAGCAAAAAAATAATGGTCTTTGATGAAAATTCTTACAGGGTTGGACCAACAATACTGTTGCACAAGTACCCACCCATCCTTCTGGTAATGTCTGTCGAATGCTCCCTTTTATTTTTATTTTTTTATTTCACCTTTATTTAACCAGGTAAACCAGTTGAGAACAAGTTCTCATTTACAACTGCGACCTGGCCAAGATAAAGCAAAGCAGTGCGATAAAAACAACAACACAGAGTTACATATGGGGTAAAACAAAACAAAGTAAAAAAAATACAACAGAAATACATATATATATACAGTGTGTGCAAATTTAGCAAGTTATGGAGGTAAGGCAATAAAATAGGCTATAGTGCAAAATAATTACAATTAGTATTAACACTGGAATGATAGATGTGCAAGAGATGATGTGCAAATAGAGATACTGGGGTACAAATGAGCAAAATAAATAACAATATAGGGATGAGGTATGCTCCCTTTGTTAGTACATGCCCACCACACATCAGTCAGAGGGATGGTAAGGTTCATACTTTTCCCCTCCCTTCCTTATCTAAATCAGTCACATTAATTTTCTCCTTACAGCCATCAAAATCACCCAAGTTACGGGTGCCATTTCAATGTCTGCAACACTGGTATTCGCCAGGAGTTAAAGTGAATCTAGGTGGGCTGGCCGAGTAAGTCAACTTTGCCAGCCCAATCCCTGTGCAATTGGGCTCTTTTTGATTGGACCCCAGGTCTAATACACAGGGAAACATTGCCTTTGGCATTGGGGCGGTCAACATTGTCGGTCGCCCAATGGAGCATGCATAACAATTGGTCTCCCCCAAGGCCCTAGCTGTCAGCTTCCTGCCTCCTGTTTGTCTCCGGGCCTCTAGAGGTCATCTGTGTTCCCCTCTGCCTTAGTTCTTCCTCGTGTGTCCTTATTAGCTTGATCCAGGTCACCTGTGCCTTGTTTCACCTAGAGTATTTTAGCTGTGTTTTTTCCCCTGTTCCTCACTTGGTTTTTGAGTCCTGGCTATGTGTCTCCTGCTTTGTCCCACCGTGTCTTTCCAAGTAAGCTTTTCTAAGTTATCTTTAGTTTGTTTTTCTCCCCTCGTGGAGTTATTTTGTTTTGCCTCCTGTTTTGTTACTCTACCTCTGTTAATATACCTCTTTCTGAGAAGAACTTTTGTTGGACTATTTTTGAAGTGCAAAGAACCTTTTTGTTACATTAAATCTACTTACCTGGAGTATTGCCTTGGGTGTTTCATTTGGGTCCAACTATACCTCCTCTGTGGCTAAGGGGTAGAACCCCTAGCTCCCCACATCTGAGACCGGAGTTCTAGCCCAGCTTGTGACAGAAAAACCAAGTCAATCATGGACCCAGAAACACTCAGTTCCCAGGACCTGTTGGCGGTGATCACTCGACATGAGGCATCTTTCCAGCGCCATGAAGCCGTTCTCAGCCGACAAGAAGAGCTGATGGCTAGTCATTCTCAACTCCTGGCCGAAATGATGAGTTCCCTCCACCAGCTCTTTGAACGCCTCCCTGGTCCTCTCCCTTCCTCCAGGTCACCCCCCAGTGACGACAGGCCTTCTCCAGTGGCGGAGCCCCGACTACCACCTCCCAAGCCCTTTTCTGGGGATCCAAGCTCTTGCCAGGGTTTCCTCACCCAATGCTCCCTCACCTTCGAGCTCCAAACCTCAAGTTTTCCCACAGACCGTTCCAAGATTGCCTACATCATTACCCTTCTTTCAGACAAGGCGCTCGCCTGGGCCTCTGCGGTGTGGCAGTCCCAGGAGGCCTGTTGTGACTCCTACGCTGCATTTGTAGAAGAGTTCAAGCGGGTGTTCGATCATCCTGTCAGTGGGCGGGAGGCTTCCAAGCGCCTACTGTCTCTCCGTCAGGGTCCCCGAAGCACGGCAGATTTTGCCATTGAATTCCGGACCATAGCAGCAAGGAGCGGATGGAATGATGAAGCGCTGAGGGTCTGTTTTCAGGGAGGGTTATCTGAGGCCCTTCAAGATGAGTTAGCCACCCGAGAACCAGCTGGAGATTTCGAGTCCCTCATAGCCTTGGCCATCCGCCTGGACAATCGTCTAAGAGAGCGGAGAACGGCTCGCCGCCAGGTGTCTCAGTCCCAGGTTCCTCTGAGCAGCTCTGTTTCTCCTGTTTGGACTCCGTCATTCAGAGCTTCCCCGGCTCCTGAACTGCTCCAGGATTCCCTGGAGAGCATGCAGTTAGGCCGTTCCAGGCTTTCTCCCAACGAAAGGGAACGTCGCATGAGGGAGCGTCGGTGCCTCTACTGCGGGGTTGCCGGCCACTTCCGCTCCACTTGCCCCGAGCTTTCGGGAAACGCCTGTCCCCGCCCAGCTACAGGAGGGTTGTGATGGGGAAAATTAGAGCTCCTCCTACTAACGCTGTCCTAGCTATTCCAGCCACTCTGTCCTGGGAGGGCCACCAGCATCGGGTCCAGGCTATGATCGATTCCGGTGCCGCAGGTGATTTCATGGATGTAACCTTGGCTAAGGAACTCAAGATCCCTACCCAACTACTTCCTCAACCCCAGGCAGTTACAGCCTTAGATGGCAGACCTCTGGAACCAGGAAAGGTTACTGAGGCGACTCAGTCCCTGCGACTTACTATCTCTCAACACCAGCAGGAGGAGACCTTCTATCTCATTGACTCTCCCGAGTATCCTATTATCCTGGGTCACCCTTGGCTATGCAGACATAATCCCCAGATCGACTGGCCTACTGGCACCATTCTAAACTGGGGTTCCACTTGCCAACTCACCTGCATGCTTCAGAGTCCCTCAGCCCCTAGTACCCAGTTTCAAGAGTCTGTTGACGTCTCCCGAGTCCCCAGTGTTTACCATCGGTTCAAGGCAGTGTTCAGCAAGGCCCTGGCTACTTCCTTACCGCCTCATCGCACGTATGACTGTGCCATTGATCTACTCCCTGGTTGCTGCCCTCCTAGAGGTCGGATCTTTTCCTTATCCTCCCCCGAGCAAGCAGCTATGGACACCTACATTAAGGAGTCCTTGGCAGCCGGCCTCATCTGTGCCTCTACTTCCCCGGCTGGGGCGGGCTTCTTTTTTGTTGAAAAGAAAGACGGGGGTCTTAGGCCTTGTGTTGATTACCGGGGACTCAACAAGATCACGGTTCGGAATCGATACCCCCTTCCTCTCATGGCCACTGCTTTTGAGCTGCTTCAAGGGGCTTCCATTTTTACTAAACTGGATCTCCGCAATGCTTACCATCTCGTGCGGATCCGGCAAGGGGACGAATGGAAGACGGCGTTCAACACGCCCACGGGGCACTATGAATATCGGGTGATGCCGTTCGGGCTCACCAATGCCCCCGCAGTATTCCAAGCCCTGATTAATGATGTTCTCCGGGATATGCTTAATCTGTTCGTCTTCGTGTACCTGGACGATATCCTCATCTTCTCGAGGTCACTGAAGGAGCATGAGGGGCATGTTAGCAGGGTTCTCCAGAGGCTCCTTGACAATCACCTCTACGTTAAACCTGAGAAGTGTGAGTTTCATGTTTCTCAGACTCAGTTTCTCAGGTTTATTGTCACTCCCGGCCACCTAGAGATGGATCCCAAGAAGGTCAAAGCGGTCCACAGCTGGCCCACACCTGCCACGGTCAAGGAGGTTCAACGGTTCATTGGCTTTTCTAACTTCTATCGGAAGTTCATTAAGAATTTCAGCTCTGTGGTAGCCCCTTTGACGACGCTTACCAAGGGAGGAGGGACCAAGATTCACTGGGGTCCGGAAGCAGCAGGGGCCTTCGAGGATCTCAAGCGCCGCTTCACTTCTGCTCCGATTCTGGTGATCCCTGACCCAGAAAGACCTTTCGTGGTGGAGGTGGACGCCTCAGAGGTGGGGGTGGGAGCCGTCCTGTCACAGAGGGGTGAGGATGGGAGATTACACCCTTGTGCCTTCATGTCTCGCCGCCTGTCTGAGGCCGAGCGCAACTACCACGTGGGGGATCGAGAGTTGCTTGCGGTTAAGCTGGCCTTGGAAGAGTGGCGCCATTGGCTTGAGGGGGCTCAGCATCCTTTCCAGGTTCTCACAGACCACAAGAACCTGGAATATCTCCAACAGGCTAAGCGGATGAACCCTCGGCAAGCACGATGGTCCCTTTTCTTTAATCGATTCCAGTTCCTCCTGTCTTACCGACCTGGCACCAAGAACGTCAAGCCGGATGCCCTGTCTCGAGCCTATTCTCCCGAGGTACTAGAGAAGCCCTTGGCATCGATTATTCCGAGGTCTAGGATCGTCGCACCTCTTCAGTGGGAACTTGAAAGAGGGGTACGAGAGGCCCTTGTCCATGAGCCCGATCCAGGCGGTGGTCCTGCCGGTCGCCTGTACGTTCCTCTCTCTGTTCGGGCCCGCGTCTTGCAGTGGGGTCATGAGTCGCCCTTGACATGCCATCCAGGCAGTGCTCGCACACTGGAATTCCTCCGACGGCGGTTTTGGTGGCCGTCCATCAAGAAGGACGTGCAGGTCTATGTTGAGGCCTGCCCTGTGTGCAACCAGGGAAAGTCGACACGCCAGCGACCCCAGGGACTGCTCCATCCCTTACCTGTTCCTCGAAGGCCATGGTCACACCTTTCTCTGGACTTTGTTACGGGACTTCCTCCATCCCAGGGCAACACCGTCATCCTAGTGGTGGTAGACCGGTTCTCTAAGGCTGCCCGGTTTATTCCCCTGCCCAAGCTGCCCTCGGCTAAGGAGACTGCTGAGCTCCTCATGAACCATGTCTTCCGGATATTTGGTATTCCCCTGGACGTGGTCTCCGACCGAGGTCCCCAATTCTCGTCCCGGTTTTGGGGGGCCTTCTGCAGGCTTATTGGGGCCACAGCCAGCCTATCGTCGGGGTTCCATCCAGAGTCTAATGGCCAAACGGAACGGATTAATCAGGATCTGGAGACCATCCTGCGGTGTATGGCGGCCAGTAATCCCACGTCTTGGGCCACCTATATCATTTGGGCTGAATATGCCCACAACACCCTCCAGTCCTCAGCCACCGGATTGTCCCCCTTCGAATGCCAGTTCGGTTACACCCCTCCATTATTTCCAGAGGAAGAGGCGCAAGTTGGTGTTCCCTCGGCCCAGCGCTTTGTCCAACGCTGTAGGCGGACCTGGAAGAAGGCCAGGCGTACCCTCCTTCGGACCTCCCAGAGATACCAAGGTCAGGCTAATCGCCGCCGCCGGACGGCCCCTAGTTTCCGAGCTGGTCAGAGAGTTTGGTTGGCCACTAAGAACCTGCCCCTCCGGGTCGAATCCAAGAAGCTTTCCCAGAAATACATCGGCCCTTTCCGCATAGCAAGAAAGGTTAACCCTGTTTCGTATCGTTTGGTTCTCCCTCGCTCCCTTAGAATTAACCCCACTTTCCATGTTTCACTACTTAAACCTGTCTTGTCTTCTCCCTTTGCCCCCCCACGCAGACCCCCGCCACCTCCCAGGATCATTGACGGCCAGCCAGCCTACACAGTCCGCCGGATACTGGACTCCCGGAGGGTCCAGAACTCTCTGCAGTATCTGGTGGACTGGGAGGGCTACGGGCCAGAGGAGCGCTCCTGGGTTCCAGCCAAGGACATCCTGGACCCAGGTTTGATCCGAGAGTTTCGCACCCTGAGGCCAGGGTGTTCTGGAAGGAACGTCAGGAGTCGTTCCTAGAGGAGGGGGTCCTGTCAGCTTCCTGCCTCCTGTTTGTCTCCGGGCCTCTAGAGGTCATCTGTGTTCCCCTCTGCCTTAGTTCTTCCTCGTGTGTCCTTATTAGCTTGATCCAGGTCACCTGTGCCTTGTTTCACCTAGAGTATTTTAGCTGTGTTTTTTTCCCCTGTTCCTCACTTGGTTTTTGAGTCCTGGCTATGTGTCTCCTGCTTTGTCCCACCGTGTCTTTCCAAGTAAGCTTTTCTAAGTTATCTTTAGTTTGTTTTTCTCCCCTCGTGGAGTTATTTTGTTTTGCCTCCTGTTTTGTTACTCTACCTCTGTTAATATACCTCTTTCTGAGAAGAACTTTTGTTGGACTATTTTTGAAGTGCAAAGAACCTTTTTGTTACATTAAATCTACTTACCTGGAGTATTGCCTTGGGTGTTTCATTTGGGTCCAACTATACCTCCTCTGTGGCTAAGGGGTAGAACCCCTAGCTCCCCACATCTGAGACCGGAGTTCTAGCCCAGCTTGTGACACTAGCGGTGTACTTCATCCACTTTAACCAGAGATTCTCATCAGGGACCCCCTCCACTTCCCCTTGGTTCCATTCTTGGAGGAGAAAATCTTTCATAGTGGACGGGTTCGTCGAATTGACTCCGTCATCCCTTGATTGATCTACTCGGTCTATTGCTATTAATGGATTAATGACAGTACCTGTGCCCTCCAAATCTTTTGACTCCATCAAATGTAATCTTAGACAAGTATCCCGTCCGTATTCGTCCGCGCAAGCCCAGTAAGTTCTTTTCATGTCCTCTTTAGTGACCTTTACTATTGTTACTACCATCTCCGTGGGGATGTCGTTATACCTTCTTATCCTCCATCTGGATGTCCTCTGCTATTCTATTCCTCTGCTATTCTAATGGCAAAGGCAGTGACCAATATAACCTGATAGGGCCCTTCCCAACAGGCCTGCTTCCAGTTTTTCTTCTTTAGGGACTGGATGCTCACCAGTCACCTGGTTAGAGAGTGGGTCACCTTCTCCTTTAGTTCACCTGTGGGGCACAAAACCTCTGACATACGGGTGTGGTTAATAAGCTATCTTCACACATGTTCAGATTAATCTAACAATTTCTGACTGCATTCTCTTTCTAGACTGTATCAAAAAAAAAAACGTTTTCTTCTTCTTCTTTTTTTAAAAAGTATTTTGTCTCCTCCTTCGTATATTATTTAATCCTACCATTAGCCTCTTCCCCCCTCTTGACACATAGTTCTGCTCATGTGTCAATATTACCACCTACCTAAACAATCACTTAGGTAATTTATCAACCAATTGCCATGCCTTTTATTTTTGAGACTGTCTTTTGATTCTTTATTGCTCCTCCCACTTCCTTTGTCTTTTATGGCGGCTAAATTCGACTTTCATTCAGTTCAGAATCAATTAGTAATCCAATCAATCAATCTCTTATTTTGTAAAAACACTTATGTTTAGTTCAAACTCTGTTCTACCCCGGCTCTCCCGGGCTTGACCTGAAGATTGATTGTTGGACATGACAAGTCCATATTTAAATATTTCAAACCTAACACAACCCCCCCTCCTGCTGTAATCAATCAAGAAGATAGCAAAGGAGAGACAGGTTTTAGCCTGAACTCTGCTTAATCCTGGTGCCGCTCCCTTCACAATGTTTGAAGAGAGACAAAAGACAGCCATGGATTGAAGTAAGAGCAAGCACTTCGACCCTAGGTCACCTAAGTCTTCTGCCTAGCAACAAAGAATAAAAACCTCTATGTTCGTGATTAACCCAGTTATATCTAATAGCCCACCAAAAAAAATAACCCATCATCATCTTTAAATCATGACCAATGTCATATCCCTCTTTACTCTCTACCATTTGGGTAACATCCCTGATATATGTATGAAAAGCTAAGACTGTTTGGGAAGAGAGCAACAACATAAACTGTTCTTCCTTCTCAGAGTTCCAAATGATTTTACCATGGGCTGCCATTGCCTTCCCATAGATAAGATCACTTAATTTACCAGTATGCAGTACATAATGGAGTACCCAAGCTTTACAGCAGTCCATCATCACCAAAAAGCTCATTATTCTTCATCTATTTTTTTTTCTTCCATCTAGTCCCTATCTTCCTGATCTTATTGCTAAATCAATGATCTATGCAATAGCAGTTTCGCCTTAGATTGTACCTTCCTCTGATTACTGCAGCTCATTGCATCAATTTAGTTTCAAATATCACCCAACAAACCATTCCATCCCACAGCATAGCAAACACCACCCATGAACTGCTGAAAATCCCCTAAATTCAACATAACAACCCTTTATAAACATCATGCTGGGTGTGTTGTTTTTTATTTGAAAAACCCAATTGAAAAACAACAATCAAAGATAGCCAGGCTCAACTTAATTTGGTAGCTCACTTTTATGACCTAAATACTGCCTAACTTCACTACTGCTCCCCCTCGCCCTGAGCAACATTCCAATGAGATAAGCTAATCTCTTTCTCCTGGTTATACATTTTGTTAACCTTCAATTACCATCAGTAATCTAAAGATGGTAGTACACACAAAACATGATACAGATATCCCCAGTCCTAACCCATCAATAATGTTTGTATCAATCTAATTCCTCATAACTAATCCATAAAACCACTCAAAATTCCTCGAGTATATAATGATTATTTAATTGATTACCCTAAATCTGCTACATGTGATCTCATCTCAAATGATCCATTATCAATTATTTGATCAACCCCCTAGGAAAATCTCTCTCCCCTTCTATTACACAATTCAGTTATTTTTACCTTTAACTTCATACTTATAATCAATGTTTTTTCAATCCATCATCCTAATAGTAAAAACGATATCCCATTGTTCACGTAACGAAACTAAATTATTTTTTTAGAATCCACCATTTATTTTCATCCACCACTGGTGTTACTCAACCTATACAATAAAGTAATAACCATTTGAATTCATCAAAGCACTTCCTCTCAGTAAAGTCTCCAGACCTCCGCTCAATCCAACTCGCTTGACTGTCTCCACTTTTTCCCGCCAACCAGAGCCACAAATCATTCTCCTTTGTCCTCAACTCAACCCTCACAGTTCTATCGCCACTTCAGTTCGCCATCCAATTTCTTCAACTGTTCTCTCTGATTAGGCCCTAATCAATAAAACAAACACTTGATATCGTTGATAAGCATACATTTAAGGATGATATTCCTATCATCTGAACTATGTACTTTCATAATGTCATTCGTACTTGTAACATATTTTCATAGACCTATCTAGAATACTACTAAAGCTATCTAATGCAACTTTTAATACACGTAAAAACTCTCTCTCCCTCCACCCATTCCCTATTGAATAAGTGAGTCTTTAACCCCCAACCACGCTTCAAATCTTCCATTCAGCATTAACCAACCAAATACTAAGTAGTATCCGGTTACCATTCATACCAGCCGTTGAATTCCCTCATACACACAGATTTCAACTTATGCCATTCAAATGCCCAACAAAACATAATAGTTCAATGGAACCCTCTATTGGCTCTCTACTATGTATACATTACTTCTATAACCACTTTAGTTATGGTCCGATTACCCATTAAACCTTATCACATAACCTTATCACCTAATCAAACAACGGCACAACCTTAAACTCATATCGGCCGGCTGGTAGCCCAGTAACCAAGAGCACCGTGTCAGCAACTGAGAGGTCGCCGGCTCCAACTCCCGAGCCGACCAGGCGAAAAATCTGCCGATGTGCTTCCGAGCAAGGCACCCAACCCCCACTGCTCCTGCAAGTCGCTCCGGACCAGAGCGTCTGCCAAATGACCAAAAATGCAAATGTAAATATTCTCTACTTTCTCACTCATGACGTACGTCTATGTTTGGGTGAGAAAGTTCATACGTATATATCGTTGGAAATGTATAGGTACCTCTCAAATAATCACTTCGTGGTGTTTTTAGCCAATTCTTAATCGACACGAATCATTTCTTCAAACATTTTACCCGTGGAACCAAAAAATAGACTGTCCTATCTCCGACACTGCCCTTTCCTCTACCCCTGCAGTCACGATGGTTATGACCTGTTCTGATACAGTATTTACACGGGGCCTTACACTCCCTTGCCAAATATTCCTCTTTGTTACAGTTAAAGCACTTCCTCTCTCCTTCACGCTTCCAAAATACCCTCGCTGTCTCTAGCCCCTACCTTTTCAAATCCGTTCCACAGTTTACATGCATCTGCTTAATCATAACTTCTAACTTTTCCACATCGAGATGCCCAATAAATCCATACCTCTTCTCCCAAATGGATCCATAAAACATATTTCTTCGATCTCTTCCTAACATATATCTTTCATCCCCCGTTAATTCTCGGACCTCTTTAGAATATTTATTTCCCATGGTGGAAAAATAAGAAATCCCCCCGTTTAGTAATAATTCAATCCAGAATTATTTTCCTAGGAGTTATTATTAAATGCGTCTCTTGAGCCAATGTTATGATCTGCTTTTGTAATTAACCATTTAAATTATCTAACCCGTAACCCAGAGGTTTTTTTAAAACTCCGGTTTCATGAAAGGGGTCAGATAACAATTTTTTCTCACGCGATCTAATCCCTCCTTGAAACAATTATCACGTATTTCGATGGATCATTAAGTCTCACACGTATACAACGTTTAAAGATTTATTTCTAAAACTATCCGTAACCTAGAGGTCGTAACTGCTCCAGTTTCATGAAATAGACAGAGGTAGAGCAAATCCCCAGTTGTTTATGCGACTTTTGACTTATCTATCTTACACGATGATAATTATCTCCCTTCCTGTTTATATTGTAACACTGTACCCCGTACAATCTCAATATTAACTAGTTTATTTTGGTGATGGCCATTCACCTTGAGTCATTTCAGACCCCCTTCCTTTTAATTATCTTATGAGATTTTGGTAACTATTCTCTGCCCTCCACAATAATTGCTATTCTCATACAAGTTCAAATCATTTCACCAAAATCCATGAATAAAGATTACTGACCTTTTCCTTGCAGTTTGGATTTAAATGCTTTTTCAAACTCGTTAACGTCTTTATCGTTCATATGAGTAATCACCGGCCTGTTTATAACCTTAACGTCGAAAGCCAGGACTGTTCTCCACGGATGCAATCACCCGCCCGTGCACGGTTTCGGTGTCCTTAGAACGACAAAGACGTATTTAAGCTCCGCTCGAAGGACCACTTGTCACGAGAATTTCTATCTCTAATTCAACCTAAGCTTGAATCATTACCAGAGGTTGTAAGGCTCTGGTTTTAATAATTGTCACGGTTTCGGCCGAGGCTGCCTCTCTCCCTTGTTCGGGCAGGCTTCGGCGTTCGTCGTCTCCGGAATTCTAGCTGCCACCGATTGATGTTTCATGTTCGTTTGCTTTTGTCTGTTTGTTTCTACACCTGTTTCTGTTTTGTAGTAATTAGTGTCCTATAAGTTTCTCGTTGTGTTTGTCTTGTGTTGTGTGTGATTGTTACCGTCAGTTTGTGTATTGCTCGGTTGAGCGTTATCTTCTCCACTGTTTGCTGGAGCGTTCGTTGCACTTGTGTGTGCACTTATTCATTTTTGACGCACCTGTTTGTGCGCATTGTCTTTTCGCCTTCGTGCGTATTTTGCGGTCAGGCTTGTTTTGTCCTGTTGCCTGTGTTTAGGCAGTAATACAGCTTTTTGGAATTCAGTCTGCTTCCTGCGTGTGATTCCTACACAACACCTACAACACGACCTGACAGAATCACACACCTTACAGTATGGAATCAGCAGGAGCCGAAGCAGCACATACAAGACTGGAAGCCCAGGTTCGGGAACAGCAAGAGCAGCTCCTGCAGATGGGGGCCGCCCTGCAGGAGGTGATGACCACCATCCGAGGCTGGGGTCCGCCTCCACCGCCAGCCGCCCTGCCAGCACCATCGGCCAGCCCACCCAGTCCAGCGCCGGAACCTCGCGGAGTCCGACTATCTCTCCCGAGGTCCTACGACGGGACCGCAGCTGGGTGTCAGGGATTCCTGCTCCAGGTAGAGCTGTACCTGGCCACAGTACATCCGGCACCTTCAGGGCATGAGAGCGTGTCTGCCCTGATCTCCTGCCTGGCCGGTAAAGCGTTGGAGTGGGCCAACGCGGAGTGGAGGAAGATCGACGCCACGACTATTACGTACACCGAGTTCTCCCGCCGCTTTAGGGCGGTGTTCGACCATCCCCCGGAGGGGAAAGCGGCGGGGGAGCGTCTGGTCTTCCTCAGGCAGGGGAGGAGGAGTGCCCAGGAATTCGCACTCGAATTCCGTACTCTAGCGGCAGATGCAGGGTGGAATGAGCGGGCCCTCATCGATCTATACCGATGTAGCCTCAGAGAGGACGTCCGTCGGGAGCTGGCCTGTAGGGACACCAGTCTCACTTTCGACCAGCTGGTCGACATGTCAATCAGGTTAGATAACCTATTGGCTACCCGCGGACGTCCTGAGGGGGGTCCGTCCATTCCATCCTCCAGCGCATCCGAGCCGTGTCCTATGGAGCTCGGGGGTGCTGGCGCTAGAGATAGGAGGAGTCGGCAGACTAGGGGGTCCATCCACTGCACCAACTGTGGTCGGGGAGGACACACCGCGGCTAGGTGCTGGGGATGGCCTCCTAGGGGAGATGACGACAGGACCCGCACTGGGGATTCCCTCCAGGTGAGTAGGCGCCCCACTCACCCAGAGCTCACTGTTGCCCATTTTTGTATACCTGTCAGTTTTCCACAGGTAGCACCTCAATCCCAGCATAAGGCGCTGGTAGATTCAGGCGCGGCTGGGAATTTTATTGATAGAAAGTTTTGTTTAAGGTTAGGGATTCCCCGTATTCCTGTTGACGTTCCTTTTCCCGTTCATGCCCTAGATAGTCGTCCGTTGGGTACGGGCTTGATCAGGGAGGTCACGGCGCCACTTAGGATGTGTGCGCAGGGGAGTCATCAGGAGATGATTCAGCTGTTCCTGATTGACTCTCCTGCGTATCCGGTGGTGCTGGGCCTACCTTGGTTGAGTACCCATAACCCCGCTATTTCGTGGCAGGAGAGGGCTCTGATGGAGTGGTCTGCTCAGTGTGTGGGTAGATGTTTAGGCGTTTCCGTAGGGGCTACCTCGGTGGAGAGTCCAAACCAGGTGCCCGCATTGCACATTCCACCTGAGTATGGGGATTTGGCTATTGCGTTTAGTAAGGCAAGGGCGACGCGGTTGCCACCCCATAGGCAGGGGGATTGTGCGATAGACCTTCAGGCAGGAGCTGCGCTCCCACGGAGTCATGTGTATCCTCTGTCTCAGGAGGAGAAGAAAGCTATGGAGATTTACATAGACGAATCACTGAGACAAGGATACATACGGCCGTCCACTTCCCCCGCGTCCTCGAGTTTCTTTTTCGTGAAGAAGAAGGATGGTGGTTTGCGTCCGTGCATCGATTACCGTGGTCTCAATCAGATTAAGGTGAAGTATAGTTATCCACTCCCGCTGATTGCGACCATGACTGAGTCGTTGCATGGGGCGCGCTTCTTCACGAAATTAGATCTCAGGAGCGCGTACAACTTGGTGCGCATCAGGAAGGATGATGAATGGAAAACAGCCTTTAGTACCACCTCGGGCCATTACGAGTATCTAGTCATGCCATACGGGTTGATGAATGCTCCGTCGGTTTTCCAATCATTCGTGGATGAGATCTTCAGGGACATGCAGGGACAGGGAGTCGTTGTGTACATAGATGACATTCTCGTGTACTCACCTACCCGTGTCGAGCATGTGGCCCTGGTGCGCCGGGTGTTGCGGAGGCTGGTGGAGCACGACCTGTATGTGAAGGCAGAGAAGTGTCTGTTTTTCCAGGAGTCGATTTCCTTTTTGGGGTATCAGTTGTCAGCTTCAGGGGTGAAGATGGAGGTAGACCGAGTGTCAGCCGTGCGTAATTGGCAAACACCAACCACTGTGAAAGAGGTGCAGCAGTTTTTGGGGTTTGCGAATTACTACCGGAGGTTTATCCGGGGTTTTGGGCAGGTGGCAGCTCCCATCACGTCTCTCTTGAAGGGGGGCCCGGTGCGTCTGCAGTGGTCAGTCGAGGCGGACAGGGCGTTTGGGAGGCTGAAGGACCTGTTTACCTCGGCCCCGGTGCTGGCGCATCCGGATCCCTCTTTACCATTTCAGGTAGAGGTGGACGCGTCTGAGGCCGGTATTGGCGCCGTGCTTTCACAACGGTCAGGCGCGCCACCTAAACTCCGCCCCTGTGCCTTCTATTCCAAGAAGCTCAGTCCGGCGGAGCGAAATTATGACGTCGGGGACAGGGAGCTGTTAGCTGTGGTACAGGCCCTTAAGGTGTGGAGGCACTGGCTTGAGGGGGCTCAACACCCTTTCCTCATTTTGACGGACCACCGTAACCTGGAGTACATCCGGGCAGCGAGGAGGCTAAACCCTCGGCAGGCTAGATGGAGTATGTTTTTGACCCGTTTCTCTTTTAAGATCACCTACATCCCTGGGTCACAAAACGGTAAGGCAGATGCGCTGTCTCGGCGGTATGACGGGGAGGAGAGGTCCGTGGAGCCCACTCCCATACTGCCGGAGTCGTGTCTAGTGGCACCGGTGGTGTGGGAGCTCGATTCTGAGCTCGAGCGGGCATTACGCACCGACCCTAGTCCACCACAATGCCCGGAGGGCCGGAGGTATGTTCCGCTCGAGTGTCGGGATCGATTGATCTATTGGGCTCACACGTCACCCTCCTCTGGACACCCGGGTATCGGCCGGACAGTGCACTGTCTTAGTGCCAAATATTGGTGGCCCACGTTGGCCAGGGATGTGAGGGTTTATGTTTCCTCCTGCTCGGTGTGCGCCCAGTGTAAGGCGCCTAGACATCTGCCTAGGGGTAAGTTACTGCCCCTGCCCGTTCCACAACGACCATGGTCCCACCTCTCGGTGGATTTTATAACTGACCTTCCCCTCTCTCAAGGGAATACTACCATCCTGGTCGTTGTGGACCGGTTCTCTAAGGCCTGTCGTTTGCTCCCCATGCCGGGTCTTCCTACTGCCCTGCAGACCGCCGAAGCTATATTCACCCATGTGTTCCGGCACTACGGGGTGCCCGAGGACATTGTGGCTGACCGAGGTCCCCAATTCACCTCCAGAGTCTGGAGAGCTTTTATGGAGCGGTTGGGGGTCTCGGTGAGCCTCACCTCGGGTTACCACCCGGAGAGTAATGGGCAGGTGGAACGCGTTAACCAGGATGTGGGTAGGTTTCTCAGAACGTACTGCCGGGATCGGCCGGAGGAGTGGGCGAGATATGTGCCCTGGGCCGAGATGGCACAGAACTCTCTCCGCCACTCCTCCACCCAACTAACCCCTTTTCAGTGTGTTTTGGGGTACCAGCCGGTTCTGGCACCATGGCATGAGAGCCAGATCGAGGCCCCCGCTGTGGATGAGTGGGTGCGGCGCTCGGAGGAGACGTGGGACGCTGCACACGTCCATCTGCAGCGTGCCATACGTCGACAGAAGACGAGCGCCGACCTACACCGCAGTGAGGGGCCAGTGTACGCACCTGGAGATCGAGTCTGGCTCTCTGCCAGAAACCTGCCCCTCCGCCTGCCCTGTCGGAAGCTGGGTCGGCGGTTTGTAGGGCCATTTAAAGTCCTGAGAAGGTTGAACGAGGTATGTTATAGATTACAGTTACCAGTTGAGTATAAGTGTATTAACCCCTCGTTCCATGTGTCCCTTCTCAGGCCGGTGGTAGCAGGCCCACTCCAAGAACATGAGATCTTGGAGACCCCCCCGCCCCCGTTGGACATCGAGGGGGCACCGGCGTACACCGTGAGATCCATCTTGGATTCTAGACGTCGGAGAGGGGGTCTTCAGTATCTAGTGGAGTGGGAGGGGTACGGTCCGGAGGAGCGGTGCTGGGTGCCGAGGAGAGACATCTTGGACCCGTCGCTCCTGACGGAATTCCATCGGGGGTATCCGACGCGCCCTGCGCCGCGGCCTCCGGGTCGTCCCCAAGGCCGGAGTCGGCGCGCGTCTGGAGCCGCGCGTCAAGGGGGGGGTACTGTCACGGTTTCGGCCGAGGCTGCCTCTCTCCCTTGTTCGGGCAGGCTTCGGCGTTCGTCGTCTCCGGAATTCTAGCTGCCACCGATTGATGTTTCATGTTCGTTTGCTTTTGTCTGTTTGTTTCTACACCTGTTTCTGTTTTGTAGTAATTAGTGTCCTATAAGTTTCTCGTTGTGTTTGTCTTGTGTTGTGTGTGATTGTTACCGTCAGTTTGTGTATTGCTCGGTTGAGCGTTATCTTCTCCACTGTTTGCTGGAGCGTTCGTTGCACTTGTGTGTGCACTTATTCATTTTTGACGCACCTGTTTGTGCGCATTGTCTTTTCGCCTTCGTGCGTATTTTGCGGTCAGGCTTGTTTTGTCCTGTTGCCTGTGTTTAGGCAGTAATACAGCTTTTTGGAATTCAGTCTGCTTCCTGCGTGTGATTCCTACACAACACCTACAACACGACCTGACAATAATAAATGATTCAAGGTCCACAACCAGCAAGAATGATCTGTATTTTTATTCATGGAGAGCTCTGGCGCCAAAACCCATACACTTCTGTTTTATACCCCTTGACACACAAAGGCACTTTGCTCCGCCCACCTTTAGGAGGCTTTTTTTAACCCGTTTTCTCAGTCCCCTTCACCCTGGAATGTTTAGTCCCGCTCCCCTCTGTTAGTGGGTTGCCACTACATTATAACTCTAACACCGTTCACACATTTATACTGTATTTGGGGTGAAATCCTTTAGTCATTATTCTTAAAATACAAATTAATCTAACAACCAATTTGTAAGTCGCTCTGGATAAGAGCGTCGTCTAAATGACGTAAATGTAAATGTAAATATAAATGTATGTTGAGGGGAACATCGTGAGTAGGAGCATTGCAATATCTCTGGTGTTTTTAAAACGAGCTTGGGGAACCACGTTGATCCAAAAGTCACTCACCAGTGCATCCTTGTGTTGAGCTTTGAGCAAATCAGATGTTCCCATCTCCAAGATTTCCATCTGAAGAGCAGCCTCATCTATGGAAGGCACCAGCTTTTTGGCCTCTGCAGTCCACTGGCCGTCAGCTGACACAGAAAATGGCTGTTTTACGAAGAGAAGGATGTCAGCTGAGAGTTTAGGGGAGCTTTCAAATATTTCCTTGAAGTTTTCTGCCAGCCTGGACACAAAATCCTTCATTGCTGGATCTTCCTGCATTTTATTCTTCTCACAATGCTCACGCAGACGTGGAAATTGCAACTTTCTCCCATGAATGTCTCTCTCCAGGAGGTGCAGCTTTGACCGGAAAGCTTCAATCGCCTCATACATGTCAGCAACAGTGTGGTTCTTGCCTTGTAGTCGCAGGTTAAGGTGATTTAGATGAGACATGATGTCACACAAAAAAGTAACATCTGATATCACCTTGTTGTCAGTTAAAAAGCTAAAAAAGTCGCTGGCTTTTTGGCTCCGCAGGCTGGATAAAAATGACACAAGTTCATCACGCAGGTCACACACCCTCTCCAACACACGGCCTTTGCTCAGCCAGCAAACGTCATTGTGGAGCAAAACATCCTTGTGTTCAGCTGACATTTCCTCGAGTAATGCTCTAAAAAGGCGATGCTGCAGACTAGAGCTCTCACGGACAAAGTTAACTAGTCAAGTCACAGTATCCATGGTCTCTTTCATTTTTCCACACAGTTTTGCGCACAAAACTGACTTGTGAATAATGCAGTGAAATGACAGGAGTGCTGGGTTAACGGCAGAAAGCCTGCTTACCAAGCCCTGGCGGTGTCCCACCATTGACGGAGCCCCGTCGGTAACAACAGAGACAATTTTACTCACATCTAAGCCATTCCTTTCGAAGAACTGTGTCAGCTTGTTGAATATTATTTCCCCGGTTGTATGCCCAGGTAGAGAAATCAAACACAGCAGCTCCTCCCGGAATGTCTTCCCATCAAAAAATCTTGCGAACACAGACAGCTGTTCCATGTCGGTTCGGTCACAAGACGAGTCTATTGCCAGTGAGAATGCTTCGGTTTTCCTCAAATCTGTGAGTAGACTGGAAAAACACTCCTCCGCTAAAACTTCGACTCTTCTGGTTGCCGTGTTAGCCGACAGCGGCACTTGCTTCAACAGCTCAAGAACTTCTTTTTTTATTGGTTCCTCATGGTTTAAAACTTCTGCAGCCATGTCGATTGCACATTGTTTAATTAACTCTGCATCGGCGAATGGCTTCTTAGCTCTTGCAAGCTTCCAAGAAACGTGTAATGAGGCAGCTGTTGCGCTCTCTTGTGCCGATGTTGTTTTACACATAGTTAAAACCGAGTGCTTGTATGACTTTAACATGCTTGTAATTTTTTGTTTGCGCTGGTCAGATTTTTCTGGGTAGTTTGCATTAAAACTGGCAGCATGAATAGAGTTAAAATGCCGCTTCAGATTGTTCACTTTTATTAGAGGTACAGTCTGCATGCATATTAAGCATGTGGGCTTAGCACTGTTGTGGTCCGGTAAAAAAAAGCAATACCTCTCAGTCCAGTCAGTTTTGAACTGACGGTTCTCCTGGTCTACCTTGCGTATCTTGGCAAATGCCATGTTGGTTTGACTGGATTTAATAATTTTTTGTGAGGAAATGGTCTGTCCTTTTGATGAAAGAGGGTTAACTGGCGAGCAGCTGCGGCTACTGTGTGTGTGTGACACTACACTAGGTAGCTAGTCGAGTGGAGACGAGTACGCAAAGCGCGCAAAGCACGTCTTACGTATGCACGCGGTAAAGGCCACAGGTCAAGGTGTGGGATAATTTCAAAATAAAGCAGAGCCGCGGATATTAAATTAAATGTTTATTATAACAAGTGAATGCCAATGCTGTCAGTGTGGGCCAGACATTTGGCTCTTGCGGGCCGGATCTGGCCCGCGGGCCGCTTATTGGGGTTGGCTGTTTTAGTCTATAATTAGGGGCTTATGTTAATGTCAATGTGAGGAGAAACAGAATGATCAGAAGGTAATCCTTGCCTTCTTCAATTACCTCCTCCTCCCCTCTTCTCCTCCAATTACAATTTTGTTACCTGGTCCTCCATCTCAGTGACAATAAATAATTTTCACTAATGAATTTCAAGAGTGAAAACAATCATTCACTGCGTAGGATGTCGAGAAAGTGAATATAGTGATTCACTGAAAGTATGGCTGCAAAGAGGCTGTAATCAACCAACCATAGAAGGAGATACTTTTGGTCATGTAGTGTATGTGGACAACTGCTCTTCAAACATCTCATTCCAAAATCATGGGCATTAATATGGAGGTGGTCTCCCCTTTGCTGCTATAACAGCTTCCACTCTTCTGGGAAGGCATTCCACTAAATGTTGGAACATTGCTCCGGGGACTTGCTTCCATTCAGCCACAAGACCATTAGTGAGGTCGGGCACTGATGTTGGGCAATTAGGCCTGGCTTGCAGTCGGTGTTCCAATTCATCCCAAAGGTGTACGATGGGGATGAGGTCAGGGCTCTGTGCAGGCCAGTCAAGTTCTTCCACACCGATCTCGACAAACCATTTCGGTATGTACAGTGAGGGAAAAAATGTGTTCCCCTGCTGATTTTGTATGTTTGCCCACTGACAAAGAAATGATCAGTCTATAATTTTAATGGTAGGTTTATTTGAACAGTGAGAGACAGAATATCAACAAAAAAATCCAGAAAAACGCATGTCAAAATGTTATAAATTGATTTGCATTTTAATGAGGGAAATACGTATTTGGCTGTAATGGGCTACTTGACCATCGCCAAGACCATCACCAAGCAGCTTGATGAGAAGGTGACAACAGTTGGTGCGATTATTCGCAAATGGAAGAAACACAAAAGAACTGTCAATCTCCCTCGGCCTGGGGCTCCATGCAAGATCTCACCTCGTGGGGCATCAATGATCATGAGGAAGGTGAGGGATCAGCCCAGAACTACACGGCAGGACCTGGTCAATGACCTGAAGAGAGCTGGGACCACAGTCTCAAAGAAAACCATTAGTAACACACTATGCCGTCATGGATTAAAATCCTGCAGTGCACGCAAGGTCCCCCTGCTCAAGCCAGCGCATGTCCAGGCCCGTCTGAAGTTTGCCAATGACCATCTGGATGATCCAGAGGAGGAATGGGAGAAGGTCATGTGGTCTGATGAGACAAAAATAGAGCTTTTTGGTCTAAACTCCACTCGCCGTGTTTGGAGGAAGAAGAAGGATGAGTACAACCCCAAGAGCACCATCCCAACCGTGAAGCATGGAGGTGGAAACATCAGTCTTTGGGGATGCTTTTCTGCAAAGGGGACAGGACGACTGCACCGTATTGAGGGGAGGATGGAAGGGGCCATGTATCGCGAGATCTTGGCCAACAACCTCCTTCCCTCAGTAAGAGCATTGAAGATGGGTCGTGGCTGGGTCTTCCAGCATGACAACGACCCGAAACACACAGCCAGGGCAACTAAGGAGTAGCTCCGTAAGAAGCATATCAAGGTCCTGGAGTGGCCTAGCCAGTCTCCAGACCTGAACCCAATAGAACATCTTTGGAGGGAGCTGAAAGTCCATATTGCCCAGCAACAGCCCCGAAACCTGAAGGATCTGGAGAAGGTCTGTATGGAGGAGTGGGCCAAAATCCCTGCTGCAGTGTGTGCAAACCTGGTCAAGACCTACAGGAAACGTATGATCTCTGTAATTGCAAACAAAGGTTACTGTACCAAATATTAAGTTCTGCTTTTCTGATGTATCAAATACTTATGTCATGCAAATTAATTACTTAAAAATCATACAATGTGATTTTCTGGATTTTTGTTTTAGATTCCGTCTTTCACAGTTGAAGTGTACCTATGATAAAAATTACAGACCTCTACATGCTTTGTAAGTAGGAAAACCTGCAAAATCGGCAGTGTATCAAATACTTGTTCTCCCCACTGTATAATGATAAATAAACTTGAAACTTGTATCTCATTATGGTGTATGGTGAAATAAGTATAGCCAGTTATATGGCATTATGGCTTAGCTGATAATAACAAAAGAAGAACAATATTTACATGAATCAAAGAGAAGGAATATAATATCTATTGTATACAGGAAACTCATTCAACAATTCGAGATGAAGTAGCGTGGAAAAAAGAATGGGGGGGGGGGGGGGGGGGGGATATACTTTTCCCATGGGCAAAGATATTCAAAAGGGGTGATGATATTAATTAATAGTAATTTGATCCGAATGTGCAAATTGTCAAAATAGATACGAAAGGTAGATGGATTATTTTAAATATGTTATTGGACCATAAACAGATATGGCTCATTAACCTTTACGGACCAAATAATGATGATCCACAATTCTTTGACAATATATATATAATACATTATCAAGCCTGCAAGCAATTCAAGACAATATTATTATGGTGGGGGATTATAATACTGTTTTAAATAGCTCAATGGACCGTAAAGGAAATCACACCACAAACAATCACCCACATGCTCTTAAGGAAATTGTGAATGTCATGGATACATTAGAACTAGTAGATATATGGAGGCTTAAATATACTGATCTAGTGAGATATACATGGCGGAGACTGAATCAAGCTAGTCGTCTTGACTTCTTTCTTATCTCATTCTCGTTGGCACCAAAAGTAAAAAAAAGTGTTGATAGGGGACAGAATGCGGTCGGACCATCATATAATAGGCATATACATTACTCTTACTGAATTTCCACGTGGGCGAGGATATTGGAAATTTAATCAAAGCCTATTGGATGATAATTTATTTATAATTAGAACAAAGGAATTTATAATTGACTTTTTCCAACATAACATAGGTACAGCGAATCCCCTTATTGTATGGGACATCTTTAAATGTGCCTTTAGAGACCATGCAATTCAGTACAGAAATGGAGACACTTATTCAAGAAAGATCAAGTGTAATATATTATAAAAATAAAGCAAACTGGATGGAATATGGGGAAAAATGCACAAAATTATTTTTTAATCTTCAACATAGGAATGCTACCAAAAAGAACTTAATGAAACTGGTTACAATTGACGGAGTCACCCATAATTCACCAAATGATATTTTGAAGGAAGAAACAAAGTACTTTAAGCATATGTTTTCTTTTCAGTCGCCTCCATCTCCTCTAACTGAAGCTAATTGTAGAGATTTTTTTCTATTGATAATGTAAAATTAACAGCCACACAGAAAGACTCATGTGAATCCAGGCTCTGTCGCAGCCGGCCGCGACCGGGAGACTCATGGGCGGCGCACAATTGGCCCAGCGTCGTCCAGGGTAGGGGAGGGAATGGCCGGCAGGGATGTAGCTCAGTTGATAGAGCATGGTGTTTGCAACGCCAGGGTTGTGGGTTCGATTCCCACGGGGGGCCAGTATAAAAAAATATGTATTCACTAACTGTAAGTCGCTCTGGATAAGAGCGTCTGCTAAATGACTAAAATGTAAAATGTAAATGTGAAGGTGAAATTACAGAGGAGGAACTTCTGGATGCAATTAAAGACTTTAAGTCTGGGAAAACTCCAGGGTTGGATGGTATACCAAACCTTTTTTGATATACTAAGAAGACCGTTATTAGCATGTTTTAACCACTCCTATGTAAATGGTAGATGATCTGACACTCAAGAAGAAGGTCTGATCTCATTATTACTGAAACAGGATACAAGTGGAAAATATAAAGATCCAGTCCATTTACAAAATTGGAGGCCCCTTACACTTCAGTGTTGTGATACAAAAATCCTAGCAAAATGTATAGCGCATAGAATTAAAAAGGTATTGTCGGATATTATTCATTCTAATCAGACAGGTTTTTTACATGGAAGATACATTGGAGATAATATAAGGCAAGTATTGGAAACAATAGAACACTATGGAAAATATGGGAAACCAGGCCTGCTATTCATAGCAGACTTCGAAAAGGTATTTGATAAAGTTTGACTGGGGTTTATATATAAATACCTGGAGCATTTCAATTTTGGAGAATCTCTTATAAAATGGGTCAAAATCATGTATAGTAACCCTAGGTGTAAAATAGTAAATAATGGCTATTTCTCCGAAAGTTTTAAACTGTCAAGAGGAGTGAAACAAGGTTGTCCACTATCGGCATATCTATTTATTGTGGCCATCGAGATGTTAGCTATTAAAATTAGATCCAATAATAATATCAGAGGATTAGAAATACAGGGCTTAAAAACAAAGATGTCATTGTACGCTGATGATTCATGTTTTCTTTTAAATCCACAACTAGAATCCCTCCACAGCCTCATAGAGGATCTAGATACATTTTCTAACCTCTCTGGATTACAACCAAATTATGACAAATGTACTATATTACGTATTGGATCACTAAAAAATACAATTTTTACATTACCATGTAGTTTACCAATAAAATTGTCTGATGGTGATGTGGATATACTCGGAATACATATCCCAAAGGAAATAAATGATCTCACTTCAATACATTTTAATAGAAAGTTAGCAAAAATAGATAAGATCTTACTACCATGGAAAGGAAAATACCTGTCAATTTGTGGAAAAATCACCCTGATTAACTCTTTAGTATTATCCCAGTTTACCTATTTGCTTATGGTCTTGCCTACGCTTAGCGAACAGTTTTTTAAATTATATGAGAAAAATATATTCAATTTTATTTGGAACGGCAAACCAGACAAAATTAAAAGGGCATTTTTTTATAATGATTATGAATTCGGAGGACAGAAATTATTAAATATTAAAGCATTAGACCTATCACTAAAAGCTTCAGTCATACAAAAGTTATACTTAAATCCGAACTGGTTCTCAAGCAAATTAGTAAGATTGTCTCACCCAATGGCTGCAATTATTTGGTTGTAATTTTGGGTAGAGCAGACATTTCCATATGTTTTTGTTAGCTGCATGTGCGACATAACTCCACCAGTCCTACCGATTATATCATTTACGAAGATTATACCTTTTTTAAACATTCTGTCAAAAAATAAAGGTTTTTTGTCAATTAGTATATTTGAATTTAACCACAATATTTGTTGCATTATTTGTTCTGTCGTTTCTGGAGGATTAAATTGAAATTGCAACCAACTTTCTATGGCTTGTTTTAGAAATAGTGATATTTGGGAGATGATTTCCTTTTCAAATAACTGCAAATGCGTTGTTGTAATCTGAATAAAGGGAAAAAGGCCTTTCTTGAACCCTTACCGCAAAAGTGGAAGAGGAAAGTGGAAGGGGGAGAAAGTAAGGAACTTGTCTGTCGGCCTTGCATTAAAGAACATAATTGGTTAAGGAAAACTGTGATAAATAAAAAAGTATATCAGTTTCACTTAAGGACCAAAGGATTGACAGCCGTCCCATATAGATTGCAAAATAGTTGGGAAGAGATCTTTGACGTACCGATCCCATGGCTTAGTGTTTATGAACTGACATGCAAAACGACACCGGATTCAAAAATTAGAATCTTTCAATTTAAATTATTATATAAAATTGTTGCTACCAATAGAATGTTATTTATATGGGGGATACAATCTTCCCAGCTCTGCAGATTTTGCTGTGAAGAGACAGAATCATTAGATCATTTGTTTTGGTTCTGTCCATTTGTAGCTTGTTTTTGTACACAGGTCCAGGAATGGCTAAAGGATTGCAATATTTACCTGGAGCTAACCTTGCAGATAGCATTACTGGGTGATCTGAAAAGTCATAGTCAATCGATCAATAATATAATAATACTTTTAGCAAAAATGTTTAATTTTAATTCACAATCTGTAGAAGCAATGAGAATAGAAAGGTTCAGAACTTTTGTAAAACATCACAGTACGGTTGAAATATATATGGCAAATAGAAATCCTATATGGATGGTGTTAAGAGATAGATGGGAGGTATTGAATAGAGTTGAAGGATGGGACTAATAACAAATAACAACAAATAATAACAAAGATAGCTAATAATGTAAGCATACTGTGTCCATAATAAGTATATAGGTTGTATGTTGGGAGCTTTTGGGAAAGAGCACAGTTAGAAAGATATGGCATATAGAAGCAAACCGGATGGACATCATGAAAATGATCGGAGAGGTTGTGAGTAGAAGAAGTTCAGGAGTAAAAAAAATATATATATATCCATAAGGTGTAGATAGTAAGTATAGACCGGAAGTAGAGGCCTGGGCATTGTTGTTCACTAATTTACTCCAAGTAGGGAAAGGATGGCGGGGTTGAAAAGTAATAAAGGGGAGTATATATATAAAAAACATGGGGGATTGGAAGTGATGCAGACAATTACATTGATAGAAGATACAATCTATCTGCAATATTAAGCTGATCCATCCCCCACCCCCCAAAAAAATAAAAAAATAAAAAAATCCCTCCTGAGATGTGTGCAAACCTGGTGGCCAACTACAAGAAACGTCTGACCTCTGTGATTGCCAACAAGGGTTTTGCCAACAAGCACTAAGTGATGTTTTGCAGAGGGGTCAAATACTTATTTCCCTCATTAAAATGCAAATCAATTTATAACATTTTTGACATGCG